>NC_142600.1:66614634-66768644 GCF_041222555.1 Hakea prostrata | reverse complement strand
CGAAAAATTTTAAAATACAAAAAATGAATAGATTGACTACTTATTTTTTTCTTCTTTAATAAATATAAAAGGAAAAACTTTTGGCCAAAATAACTTTAAGGAGGTTCTTGCTAACAAAAATAACAAGGTTTACAACAAAAGAAGGTGGATGCATCTAAAAGATATACAAAGCATCAAAGCCCCTTTAACTATTTGATCTTCTTTTCGATCCCTTCTCTCGAGTTATAGGAGTTCCTTCAAGCGAATCGTTTAACTTGTTTCTTTGAGTAGTTTTCTTTTCTTTTCTTTTTTTAACTTTGGGTCTTGGACCTTTGGGTCTTGGACCTTGTGTATTACCAAAATAAAAAATACAAATACAAATTTTGAATGACATATAACATCAGTTTGGCCCATCAGCCCATTTACTTTATAAGCATGGGCTTATTTGGGTCATGGACCCAGCATGGTTGTTCCAAGTAGCTCCCTCAATGGCATTCTCACAGCCCACAATCAACTCCATTGCCCAACCCAAACATCAGGGTGAATTAAGTGATTCACCTTTTATTATAGAGCAATTAAAAATTATCTCTTATACCCCAAAAAAAAAATCATATTTATCTCCATTCCATCTGAACTTAATTAAATTGCCCAAGATAGATTTCTTGCATCAATGATGAGATGAGATGAGATGTGCTTCATTATCAATAGAATAATTTGTATGTTTTAAAATAATTTTTTACCATCAACTTTCAAATCAAACTATGAATTTTATGTTTTTTTGGTAAAAAATAAAAGTATAAATTCGTGCAACAATGATAAAATATCTGGATCATGGAAGTGACATCCTACCATACATTGTTTCCATTTATTTATGTTTAGAACTTGCGTCGGTGGCATTGATTTAATAATGAAGAAGGTTTGGTGAGTGTCTCAGACAGGATTTCAAATTGATACTTGGTAAGAGAAGACAGGATATGACATTAAGATCTGTATTTTTATTTTGATTATTAAATCTCCATCTACTCTTTGGACCATGCAGCAGAATCAAAGGAAAAATTAAAAACAAATTGAGAAAGAGTTTCCTTCGTAACATCAAAAGCCACACGAGGTATATGATTGATATGAGCTTTATATATATAGTATTGATTCTAAGAACTCCTAGCATGTACCTTCTCTTCTTCTTTCTACTATGATTATGATGTTGGTGTCATTGTCTATCTTTTTCTATTGTTATTTTTTATTGCGATTGAGTCCAACTCTTTCATTTTCACCCCAAAAAAAAATCTAACTCTTTCATTAAATTAGACCGAATTGGATCCCGTATGATCGAGTCAGGCTTAGACATTCACAATGTGTTACACTCTTAGTTAGTAATCTCGAAGGATTGTTCAATTGGTTAAAGACTTAATGTTTCATGGTATGAGGTCGAAAATTTGAATTTGTTGATAAATTAAACACAAGGAAGATTTGATGTAAGGCAACTGTGTGTTTTGATTATTACATATATGAAATATACAACTATAAGATAGAATCTTCTAATCTGTACATACAAATGAGGACTGTATAATAGGAAATGGGATATACACAATCGAATGAGGTACCATTGGCTCAGTTAGGAGAAAATGTAACAATGTAAACAAATTGGAACATGCCATTATTATATCAGCTTTGATTCTAATCGGATGGAACTAGATGATCCGTATTATTTTTTAAATAGACTTTAACTTGATTCATATGATTGTTTTTCAATACACATGGTCCTAAATAGGTACGAGTATGAACTATTTTATTAAGAGAAAATTGCACTGGCACCCCAAAATGGAGGCCTTAAAGCACTGACACCCCCCACTTTATGTTTAAAAAGCATAGAGACCCCAAAATTGGATTTTCATTGGATATATTTGTCAAATTTGTCATTAAAAATCATTCAAACATTATTTATTATAGGAATTTTTTTAAAATAAACAATAATTTAACTGTTTTTAGTGATAAATTTGACAAATATATCCAATAAAAATTTAATTTTGGGGTATCTGTGCTTTCTAAACATAAAGTAGGGGTGTCAGTGTTTTAAGGCCTCCATTTTGGGGTGCCAGTGCAATTTATTCTTTTATTAATGAGGGTTAGGGTTGAGACTTGGAAGGCAAGGTCTCCGAAAGACAAAAATCTTGCTCGGAAGATGTTAGTGAAGCTCATGGTTTTAGGGCTTGTTTAATTATCTAACTCTAGAGATTTGAAATTTCTAGATTCATGAATCGAAAATTTAATTTTTTTTAGTTGTAAAACATTCCTGGATTCATGAAACCCAAAGATTTCACTCTTTTTTGCCTAAAAACAGGAATTAAGCCATTCTTAGGTATTAGGTGATATCCATGGTTTCCTCCTTAAGTATAAAATGGGTGAAATTTGTGGATTCATGCGGACTAACCCAGAGGAACTCTATATACTTCGATAGATTTGAGGTTTAACCAAACAAAAAAAAATTTAAACCATAAATCAATGAATTTTAAATCCATAAATTTAGAATCCCTTTTCATTTTAAATCACTGGATTCATGTAAACAAACATGCCCTTAGGTATCGATATCAAATTTGATGGATCAATTGATCAATATTTATGATGTATATTATTGTGCTTTAATTATTGATAATAACCCACATCCCCACTCTTGGGTTTTTTATTTCTTTAGATATGGTAGACGGTCTCATCTTGATAGGGAAAAACATCATCTGCCATGCACAAGTCACATCAATGCACATATATGCCAAATAACAGGCTGAGAAAGCAAAGAAATTACAAAAGTATTTTGGACTTTTCAATTTTGAAATCAAGCTTTAAAATCACAACTTGTTATTTGGCATATATGTGCACCGCTGTGCACAGCAGAAGATTTTTTTTCCCTCTTGATAAACCCATAACCCATTGATCCTACTATGAGATCAAGGATTCGAATCTCCTTGTGCTCGAGTTCTGAGTTAAACCTCACCATATATTAAAAGTTATAGGTAAAAGGAATCTTGTGATGAAACTCAAATCCACACAAAAAGAAAAATAAAAACAAAATTGGATTAATTCACCCAAGTACCCATTTCTTGGCAATATCCAACCAGCATTTTCTGCTTACATTTTACATAGAGTTATGAATACAAAGAGCTATTCAGTTCCAAGGAAGCTCTCTCTGTAGCATATATACAAAAACTCTTTCTTCTGGAGAATCTTCTAATGTGAACTGCATCCCACTATACGAGTAAGCTGATCGAACCCATTTTCTTCTCTCTGCTTGGATTTGATTTCCTCACTACACATTAACCTTAGAGTTCTCTCTATCTGATACCCTCCTCCTAAGCTCACTTCTCTCTCTAAATGACAACAATAACTCTCAAACACACTGACATTAACATGTAACTTGAAACCCATCAAGAACAGAAAATCAATCTCTAACTTGTTCATGTCCTTTGTTGTTAATCCACCAACCTTTGCAAAATAAGAATTCCTATAGTTCCTGCAAAGATATAAGAAACAATAAGTATAAGAATCCAAATTTCAAAGTGGTTTTTGGCTTAGAGAAACAGAGTAATTGAGAGGAGGTACTCACATGTCTTCCACATATTTTGAGGCCACCATGATAGCAGTAATAAGAAGCCTATGAACATTGCTGTAAGTGATTCTGAACTCAGGGAGAATCTGCAATAATCTATCAATATAGACATATGCAACAACATATACCGGCGGACCGGCGCGAGTATACCGGAAAATTCTCTCTAGAAAGGACTGAATTGTCATGTCTGGGACTTCACAGCAATCGAAAACACGAGCAGGAGAAGCTCTGGACAATGGCCATGTACATTTTCTTCCAATCCTTTCATTCCTTGCCATGGTTCTCTCAATTAGAGAAGCAAGAACTGAAATCACCAAAGGGGTGTTTGAGTCGTCTTGGTATGAGAAGGAATACAGATCAGACCTGAGCTTCCTTGGAGAAATTGGAGCTGGAGATGATGAACCCATCACTACTAGTTAGAGAAGATTGAATGGGAGTCTTGAGAAAGGGAGATAGATAGCAGAGAGCAAGGGAGAGATCAGAGATGAAGATTGTTTTATACAAAGAAGCTTAGTTAAGGGCTTAGTTGTGATTGGAATAAAGAAATAGTGAGAGTGGAGCGTGCATTTGGGCAATTGGAAAGTGGTTGGAAGGAAGGAAAGATAGAATCAAAATCATAAGATAATGTGTTTGTCGCATGGTTCAAGGAGAGAGAAGGGAAAGTACAAATAAAGGAGGTTTCTTTCTTCTTTCTTTTGTTATTCTTAATTTCGCCGACGTGAGCTGCCTTTGATGGGTTGTACGGTTTAAAGATTTAAAATAAAAGGGGGGGTTCAAGATCTGAGGAGCTAGAGTCAATCGCTTGTGCATGGACCCTCTTGTTTATTAATGTCCTCATCTTTAGCTGATGATCCACGTTGATCTTGATATGGCACGCAGTTTTATGAGCATTAGTGAGTTACTGATACTGTGATACTACAGTGGATGGTAGGTTGATGGTTGGTTGAGTCTGCATATTCTACCCGTGATGGTCGAGGATTGTATTACTCTTACACTGTTCTTTCACATGTTTAAGAGAAGGATTCATCTTCGGCCAACATTGTCAATGCTTAGGGATGGATCATTTCTAAATGTATGGTGGAAGAGAGTGAAGGAAGCACAATCCTCCTTGCGATAACAGGATCCAACTCAATGGTCAGTCAAGAAGAACCCCTGGTTGGCAATTCAATGAATATTAAGGTGCCTACAAATGTGTTTGGTAATGTTTTCGGAGGACAGCCTATTTTTCAAGAATAGCAGAACGGATGATAGATGTTTGTTAAAATCATTGATGCTTTTATTCTTTAAGAAGAACAGGTGAGAAACATGGTATGAAAAATGATTTTTGCTGAACATCAAATATATGCTTTGTGATAAAATGGTTTTGACGAAGGAAGTCTTTTAAGTCCATCTACACGTCCACCCTTACTTGCGAACCCTTTTAACTTGCGCTCCTACCTTGTGCCCTTACTCAAAACTAGATTTTTCAAGTCGCAGGTCTAATTCTGGATATTTTTAGAACAAGCTTATCAAACGCACATTTTCAAACAAAAACAGTCTCTCAACACAAAATACATGTAAAAACGGCTCTACACAAGACCTAGTTTCCCACAATGGAAACATCATCAAACGCATACTAATTGTCGATATAGTCACAACACATATAATCTTGCTTTTCTTTTATAGAGAGTTAAAGATGCCAACCCTATTCAAAAAAAAAAAAAAAAAAAAAAAAAAAAAACCTAGATCAAAGCAATTCAATATTTAACGGATTGATTTTGTATGAAGATAGGCTAGAAACAAGATAATATTAAATCAACCTGTTAGTTTTAAGCAATATAGAGAGGTTGGTTACCAGTCTTTAGCGCCCAGAAACCCTTATCTATTATGTGCAACCCTACCTCTCTATGATGATAGTGGACACGTTCGACATCCAGGACCCAGCCACTTACATCACGGGTTAACTGGCTTCAATACCCCTACTGAAAGGATAGTAATACTCATAGGGATTTTTAACCCAACACTTCTAGACATCTATCATTCATGCATTTAGTCTAGATACAATCATATGAGGTCACTAGGGTAATGGGCTAACCCACAACCCTAGTTGATAAAATAAGTTAAGAAGAATAATCTCATTCAATATCATTTATTACATTCATTTTAATATTGTTTACATATCATTAATATAAAGTTTCAAATAAATGATAATACCCAATATCAAACTTACCTTCTGTTTGCGCAAAGTCACACACAAGCATATTATGATAGATAACAATATAGAGCGATTTATATCACTAATAGAACTCAAAATAACAATACTTAATAATACACAACATGGTTAGTCATTCTTCATCTTTCAATTTGATTCCTTTCTCAATTTCACAATTTCGGCTCATAAGAGTCGGGGATTAAACTCACAAAAATTATTAATCACACAAGAAGATTAATAGACACAAATTAGAAATCAAATGGGTTTCAAAAAAGTTCTCAAAATCGCCCAACAAAACCCAATCTGTCAACTAGGTTCAAACTTGTCGTTCTCAACCTAGTTTCGGTGAATTTCACTATTTCATCAACGATTCGAAGTCTAATCGAAACGAAACTTTGAAAATATCTAATTCCTAGCGATAGGGTTCTAAAGGTACCCTTCAATTTGATCCAATTCGTTCTAGATCAAAAAAACCCCAAATTTGGCTCTCTAAATCGTCTGCGGGTGTCTCAAAGAGTCAAAACGCGAAATCTTTCACAGCGATTCGCACAAACCACTTCTAAACTAAAGATAAACATAAATATAACTAAATAAAAGCATTCATTAGACTTAACATGCATCAACTACCCAAATCTAACATTTATTGTAAAGAACACCCCATAAAATCAAGCTTAAAGAAAAGGGTTTAAAGATTCTCACATTTTCTAATGATTTATCTATGATTTTGGTGTCGGCACACTTTCGAATGGATAGAATCCCTTCCTTCCCTTGGTTTCTCCTCCTCCTTTAGCCTCAACTTCGCACTAGCATTATAAAATGTGAGTATGAGAGAATGAAAACATAAAATAGGGTTTTATACAATAAAAACCCGATTTTGCCCTGAACTGGGCAGGGGGTAGTCGACCGGCTGTTCAACTTGCCCAATCGACCGGCCCTGGTTGAGGGGCCAACCAAGGTTCAAATTTGGAGATTTTTTGCTTGATGGAAAGGTCTTTCAATGATCTATGCTTGGGTGAAAATACCTCGTCATTTGGATTCTCCATCATTGATTTACAGACGTGCCAATATCGCATTTTAAAACCTTCATGATTAAACTTCTCTCTCCTTTTAAATTCTAGAAGAAGTGTCAAGTCATCACTAGGGTCATTCACTTGCATTGAGTCCACTTCCGAACCTTTGGGCTCGACTCGAATAGCCCACAATTGTCGCCGACTCGAAGCCCGAGTTCACGGTGCTGAAAACATGGGTTAACAAGTAAGAAATCTAGGGGATTTCACAGTCAGGTCAGACGGATCACCAAATAGATCAACGTCAAGTTAGACAGATCACCATCTCCCAAAAGGAGTAATCCGTCTAGGCTCTCTATGATGTGCACCTAGTTACAAGGTACACTGTCTGGATATGGTGCTCCATCTACTCAGACGGATTAAGTTGTCGAGCTTTTGTGACACGCACCTACTTAGAGGGTGTGCTCTCTGGGCTCACCGTTAGGGCTCAGACAGTGCGTCATCTAGACAGAATTCTTCGTTCAGTCTTTTAAAAAACAGAGTCCATACATGACTGGATTTTTCAATTTCATCATTCTAACACATCAAATCCACATGAAAGACTTTGAAATTTTTTCTTTTTAAAATCAATTACTTTTATGCACTAATAGATCTAATGCACATAAACGATTCTATTAGTTCTTCCACAATGATGATTGAATAAAAATTCAAGGGAAAAAAAGCCATCCATATATTCATTAGTTAACAATCTAGGATTCCAGATTTGAAACAAATTAACCCTAGATTTGTTCACATTGGATCCATAGATTAATAACTTAAGAAATCAACACCAACGGTTTGAGGGCAACAGAAAAATCGTGGCTCTGATGACAATGGTGGTTTTAAGCAATATAGAGAAGTTCAAGAATCTGCAATATATAATTTCCGGTTCTAATCGTGCTATGGATTCACAACAAGAAATAGTAAAAGAAGAAATCTTACCTAGATTCTCGATCAACAACTACACAACAAAAAAATGGATCAAGTCCTACAAAGGAGACGTTGCCTTATACAATCATTGACTTCTTCTTCTTCACCTCATGATTATTGATCAGAAGAAGGAAAAAAAAATACAAATCTACGATCCAAGTACCATTGTGGATCAATATTGAGCATAAAGAGTTCACATAAAAGAATTTTCTTACATTTCTAGAGTGCAAATGAAATTCTCTTGTAACCACCCACTTAATAAATTATCCAATATTGTAAAATTTTTCGTTTTCCCCCTTTTAATGTAGCTGCTCTTTTAAACCCCCCCCCCTCCCCCCAAAAAAAAAAAAAGTAAAAAGTTATGAATCGCAAAGATGCAAAGTTGGTTATAACTTATAAGAGTGTTTTCATTGATTTTATTGTTGAGTGAACAAAATTAGTTAGAAAATTACATGAATGAATTGACAATAAGGTTCATTTCGTGATTTTAATGGTGGCTGTTGTAACATTGATTAATTTTGCATTGATTTGAAAAACAATAAAAGTTACTCTGTCTGTGGTTGTGCTCGGCAACTTCTTATATAGAGATAATAAAACTTAAGGGCTCTTATCATCGAAGGGTTACTTAGTCGATAATAATTGGCACCTCTTAGTGAAAAGGTCACGGGTTTAAAACTCCATGCACTATCTATAATAGGGGGGGAAAATCATTTGTTTTACACATCAGTGCATTTTTATACTAAATGATTGACTAAGATTAAAAGTTTAATTTTAAATTTTAAAAATCCTCAATAATATTATATTTACTTTATTTTTTCAGCCTATCATTTAGAATATATGTGCACTGTTGTGCATGGCAGAGGATGTTTTCCCTGTAATAGTTCCCCACCCCTAATATAAAACTATCAATTTCTTAAAAAAAAGAATAAAAAATAAAAAACCACCATAAAAAAAGTCTTGAATTCAAAGCTCCATCCTCTAGACCTTCCTCTCCATCGATTCCCTTTTCCTTTCCATCCCCTGGGCCTATGGACCCCTAATTCTTATTAGCGACATTAAGAATCATAATTTCTCAATTTGAGGAGTTGCTGACCTTACCTACATTGAAATAATACTAATATATTCTATCAGAAAAAAGCTAATAATAATATTATATCTTTTAATTTATCAGATATTAGGCACGATTAAAGGTTTTGTCCATGGTCCATGCAAGATGTGAACTGACCCATATACTCAAATGGTTTAACTAGCATTATGGAAAGATAGTGTTAGTGATAAGATAATTTAATTAATTAATTAATATACCAACAACCACCAAAAGAAGAAGGGCAAAAAATAATTAAAATTGAAACTCCTCTGATGGGTGTTGGGGTGTTTTATTCTTGAGAGATTCTGTTAAGTAGGGAGAAAGTCAGTCAGAATGAATTAAAGTAATATAAGGTTAGGTTTGTGTCTCACCAAGTGTCCCAAGACTTGGAAGCTTGAGAGTGGAATGGAAGTGAACATTGTTCAAAGATATTAAGTTTGATTTAAGACATTTTAATGGTAGTGTTAATTTGTGGTTTTAATTAAATCCTTAATGAATTAATAACTTCCTTAATTCATGCATTGGGAGACAAATTTAGTAGAAGATGCTGTCGTGTATGAAAACTACTGCTTGTTCTTCCATGAATTTTCTGATGGTCATTAGGTGGGAATGCACATAAACAACAGATTCCTTCCAGCATTCTTCCAAAAATCAAATTTTTTTATCAAATTAAATGCCGATGATTATGGAAAGCAGATTAAGTGACACAACACTTTGATTAATTTGTATATGGCCACACGGATTTAATCATTTAATTCATTGGTACTTGCATAAAAGTTCAATATTCAATAATGTAAGGTCATACTAGGCCAGGAATTGGGATCCTTGACCTTGACAGGTAGATGATTGTGCTCTCTCCATACCCTTACCACCACATGTTTTTCAGGAGGACCCACTTGTGTTTATTTTATTAATGCTCAGAGGTAAGCGTTCTCTTAAATGTGTTTAAGTGACACAGAACTAATTTGATTAATTTATATATGACCACACAGATTTAATCATTTAATTCATTGTGTATGCTTTTTCTTGGTGAGATTTCATTGTGTATGTTTGTTGATTCATTTTCTTAGAAAGAGCTAATGTATGAGGATGATGAGTCCAAAATATGTTCAGCCTTGAGATACTTGAGGAATTATCTACAAAACAGTGTTAGACGTGGCTCGACCGTAGGGGTTGAGAGGCCACTTTCGAAGGCTAAGTCAGTTAAGGAACTAATCACGAAGCTCTAGCGAGTTGCAGAGCACAAATTGAATACGATAGTAAGGGAAACGATTCAAATACCTCCATTGTGTGTAGATTACTTGTTTATATAGGTTTTACCTTTGATTCTCGATCGTTGGATTTGTTCGTGCTTCCTCTTGGTGATCGTCAGATCCTAGGGTTAATCCTTTTTTTTTTAGATGAAGGTGGTTTCCTTTGAAGACACGATCCTTCACCTCGTATTTGGGGCAAGTTGCCCTGTTTAGCACGATTGTCCACTCCTGATGGCAGTAGCAACCGTTTATAACTCAATCTCGTATCTCGAACTCTTCAGGGTCACGTCTATATCTATAACTTTAGAGTCAATCATCTTCACGCAACTGATGTTTAAACCAAGAATCAGTCCCGACTGTGGTTGAGCCGTCTTCGACCGAAGTCAAACACTAAACCGAGGGTGGACCCGGTTTGGTATAAATTTTCCCGTATCAGAGGTCAATACAACTGTGGAATTTAAGGAGGATCATAATTACATGTTATTATGTACCCATATTCTTGAAAGAGTATTTCTTGACTCAAATGACTGCCCTAATTGCAATGAAGCATTGGTCCTTGCATGAAAGTTCAATCTTTAATAATAGAAGATCATACTAGGCTAGGAGTTGGGATCTTTAAACCTAACAGGTAGAGGATTGTGCTCTTCCCATACCCTTACCACCACATATTTAGCAGAAGGGCACACTTGTGATTCACTTTATTAATGCTTAAAGGTAAGTGTTCTTCTAAATGTGTCGTAGAGGGATGTGAGGGAGTACAATCCTCTACCCATCAGGATAGAGGATTTAGACTCATAGACTAGACCATGAGTAGGTAATT
Source organism: Hakea prostrata (assembly GCF_041222555.1). NCBI lineage: Eukaryota > Viridiplantae > Streptophyta > Magnoliopsida > Proteales > Proteaceae > Hakea > Hakea prostrata. Next base: position 66,757,740 of record NC_142600.1, on the reverse strand, counting down.
AGCTCAACTTCTTTAAAGTGCCTTTTGTTATATTTAACTCCATTCATGTTTACAGTGATTTTGATTTTAAATCCATGAAACCAAAATCCTCAGGATTGTAGTCTATTAAAGTGAAAAGTTTGGTTACCTTGATTCTGTGAATCGATTCATCTTGAAAATTACCATTATCATGTGAATCTGGTGGTATATGTGCTAGTTGTGTCCCCCATTAATATACATAAAGTCACCTGTTCCAAAAAATGACTATGTGAGCCAAGGGTTTCTTTTAATTAGAATCAATTTGAATAATCCATAGATTTAATCCCAAACTATGAAACCCAAATTATTCCAATTTTTAAACAAACCACGTTATTCTTGATTCTAATGCAAATCATTCGACAACAATAACATATTGGATTCATGTCTTAAATGGATTTGAAATGGTGGAGTTACATTGTGGATAGGGGGCCATGCAATCCCCTTCATCTGGTTCTTTTTCCATGTGTGAAATATCAATACTTGACTCTCTCCTATTTTTGAAAATTTTCCTATCTCCTTTCTGAAATTTTGGAATTTTCCCTTTGACATAAAATATCAATACTTGGACCCTTGATTGGAGAAAAATTTTAACGGATAGAAAATTCATTGTGTTCAGTCAGAAATATCGGTACTTAGACTCTTCACAATGTTAAATCTTGAGTCACCCTTGTATGAAAGGGCATAACCAGATGCAATATTTGGTATCTTAGATCCATCTCCACGTAGGGTTTTAAATTTAAACACAAATTGTATTTCATGGGCTTCCCCTCTTACTTTAAATAAGATGATCCGTGCTTAAGCACAACTAATTAAAAATGTTGTGTGAGGTGGCCAGGGTTGGGGTTCGGTCAATCACACTTGAACCCATCTGAATATGGGGATTATGTAAGCTGGAAAAACATCCTTTGTTGTACACAACAATGCACTAATATACCAAATAAATAGCTGGGAAAACAAAAAATTATTGAAGACTTAATTTTTATTTTTATTTTTAATTTAAAATCAAGCCTTTAACCACTGCGTTCTATTTGGTGTAAAATTGCACAATTGTGGAAACCTTATGGATGCAAAAAATCCTCGCTGGGAGACTCACCCACCAAAGTCAGGTGTGCGACCCGAGTCGAACACCGGATTAGTTAGGGCAAAGCCTTGGAAACCAGGGTTGGCAACAAAAAAAAATTACATAATTGTGCACAGTAGAGGATTTTTTTTTTCTTCTTCCATGTAAGCTTTGGTGGGTTCTGCACACCTTGACATGTGGTGGTGAAATTGTCCAAGCGTTTTGTGCAATCTCCTCACATTTAAAGCCATGACCCATCCATCTAATACCCTTCACATCCAAGCCACAACAAAAGACATTGCCTTGTAAAATCATCTAGACATATGGATCTGGTGTATCACAGTTTTTGTTTTTTTGTTTTTTTTTCCCCTTTCTTGGTACCATTTATTAATGGGCCATGAGGGCCCATCAGATTGATGCATTCAAGCCCACTCGACTAAAGCACAAATCTTTCAATTGAGAGGTTTGTATCAATCACAAAGTTACTAAATCCCAAAACTAACATAAAAGAATAATTACCATTTTACTTTCATGTTTAAGCTAAATTAAAAGCCAATTATGAAATTTCAAAATTACCCTCCTTCATTCTTTTGTTGGAAATTGACCTAACAGCCCTTTGGGTAATGAATTGGGAATTATCCAACTAGCATTAGTGTTTTTTTTTTTTTAACAGAATCATTGAAGTGTTTTGATGATAACAAACATATACAACCATGTACTAACGATCTAATTGTGTGTTTAAAGATACGAATATTTAGGCACAACATGTATATCCATGTAAAGAACACACACACCATGAAAACAGTCCAAAGGCTGCAAAACGGTATTTTGAGTAAATTCCTACGGATATAAAAGGGATTCCTCGGATATTCCTTTATTTTTGGGAACATGCGATTTTTATATATTAGGGATGATCCATTGGGTATAATCAAACTCACGATCTCTTTACTAAGAGGTGTTGGTCTTACCAACCGAGCAACCAGTCTTTCAAGATTTTTGTGTCTAAATTGAATTATCTGCTACATGTTTATGTCATTCATTAACTCTTATAACAAATTTAGATTCTAATTAATATGGGTGTAAGGTTTTAGGGTTAAAATAATAATCTTGTCTTAGGTTGGTGGCTGTCACAATTCAGAAAAAGGTAGCTTAAATGATATGCTGCGGCGCTGCCCACGTATGATCTCCAAATCTTGGACAAAAATTGATGATAATTCATCAATCATGTGAAGACACCACCACCAATCTACAAAACATCATATCCAATCATTTACCTGTACACCTTTTAATTTGGTATTCACTCTCTCACCCATGTTCCATGTTTCAGTTTCAATGGATATCCATCGACCACGCTTAAAGGTTGATTGACTTGAAAGATCGACCCATTGGTCTCAATTCTCAAACAAAGACTTAATTGGTTGAAGAAGCTCCACCATACAAATTAAGACGAATAGATGAATACAAGTGTGATAAAGACTATCATTTTATTGACTTCATTAATTTTTGTGGATTGAGGATCTCATATTCTTTGGTTTGAGGATTTGAAATCTCCTTCCTTTGAAGGTAGTGCATGCATGCGAAAAGTCAGGATTTGACATTGGAAAGGGGACTGAGTAGGATACTTCACACAAAACTTAATGAATTTCTCAATCACTTACATTTATTTTTTTTTTTTTCAATTGAGAGATTCAAATATTGATATTTTACAAATAAAAATAGAATTAGAAGAATATTTTAAAAAATTTCCAAAAAATTTGAAGGGGAGAGGAGATACTCCAATGTAGCTCTACCCATGAATGATAACACCCCCCCACAACAAACCAGGGAAAGTAAACACGAAAATAACAGGCGCCCCCATCTAAAGGTGAAAGACGAGGGACATCCTACGGAAAGAACAGACGAACATGAACGGAACATCTTGATATTCCACATAAAGAGAGTCAAAGTATTTTAAAATTTTGAGAAAAGAATAAGAAAATTTTCAAAAAAATTAGAAGGGAGTAGAGAGAGGGGGCTACTCCAATGTAGCTCCACGCCTCCACCCATGAATGTATAACACTTTCATCCTTCTACAACATAACCAGGTGAAAGTAACACTTACGAAAATTAACAAGTTATGACTCCTATCTAAATGTGTGATGGACGAGGGGCTACCCTTAACGAGAAAATAACTAAACTAGAACAGAGAACTAGAATCATTTTTTAAGGATTCTATTATAACTTGTGTCTAAAGTGGGAATATTGTTAATGGTATTACAACTTTTGGAACCTTGTCCTTCAACAACGTAAAATCTTATTGCAAACATTTTTTACTTCAAGAAAGTAAAATTTGAGACGAAAAGATCAAACAATATTTTGGTTTGAATTGAAACATGTTTATTGGCTTTGGCACTATATTTATTACTATCAAGGGCTCTTGTATAAAGAGGTTATGCAACAAACTAGTTTAATAAGGAAATTACATATAAAATTGCAAACAGATTTACAAATTAAGGAATAGAATTTCTCATAAAATAGGGGATGGGGGAAAATTAATTCTCCTACACCAAATGTTCGTCACCTAAAGAAAATCTTGACAATGTATTACCAATTAAATACATGTAACTTTGAATGATAAAGACACTACGTACGTGAATTCTGAAACTTTAGGTCTTAGTATTGGAAGTTGGTGATGGATGAAGTTGCTGAAACAACGCAGCCATTCTATTGTAACTATCCATTGTCATCGACTGCAAGGAAACAAACATATTTATTAACACGTACATGTATGAGGAAAAGAAAAAAAAAACAAAGCTTACCAAGAAAAACAAACAAACAAACACAGTCTTTTGTTTACCTGTGATTGGCAAGCAAGAAATGAAGACAATGGATCAGAAGACATGTTCGCATTCGAGGTCGAAGTGCGATGATCACCAGAAACATCCCAGGAAGCCAAAGGCATGAAAGCAGTTGGATGAAGAACAGAAGGGATTGTGGGTAAGTTGGGTCGAGCAATCAAATTCATATCCATCACACCCATTCCCATTCCCATCCCAATTCCAGCCATGCCCATCTGTGCTAGCATAGACATTTGAAGCTGTTGCTGCATAGTTGACATTGGCAACATCATCTGTGGAATCATTCTACTCATCATCTGTACTTGAGCTTGCAGTTGCTTAAGATATTCAATCACTTCATCAAGCATTGATGCTTTATCAGTCTATGACAAATCAAACACAAAGAGGAGAAAATATAGTTATAAATCACTTTCCATAAACCACAGGCTTCAAATGTTGGATTAAGGTGTGTTAGCAGAGCAGCAACACAAACAATACATACAAAACAAGATTTATGCGGTTCCTTCAAAGATTATGTCCACAACAAGATGGTTTTTCACTATGTAGAAGAAGAACAGATACAACCCTAACTGTTTTCTACCCTTCTCAACCTTTGGAGAGGTTATAAGTATAGAGAAACAAGTAAAAACCCTACTTCAAGGAAAAAGACCAAAATGTATGCATCAAAAATATTCAAATCAGCAAGACAAGACCTCCAAACAGTTTATGACTTTTCGAAGAGTTCAAAATTATGAAAAAAATCTGTCTCTTAAATTCCAAAACAAACAGCATAACATTTTACATATTAAAAATTAATCTTCACCGCAACAAGGCATTAGAATCATTGCTTTATATTAAGAAGAAAACCTGAGTACCACTATTGGCCAAACATGAACCCAGATAAGTGCCAGATTTGACAATGCAAAAGACAAGTGTTTATGGTTGTAGTAGTAGTAGTAGTAGTAGTGAATGCTTCCAAGGATTGGTGTGTAAAGGTACTGCGAGCTGGGTTTGATCCCATTTATTATCTGCACGAGGTTACACTACATGCGTGTTGCACTTGACTGGTGGTAAACTATATCAACTGGATCATCTCTTCATCTCTGAACCACAAGATATCCGACAAATATTTTTCTCACTCTCACCAAGCACCAAGCACACACATCCCCACTCTGGTGATTTTAATGGTTTTCCCTGTGCGTGACTGTCCTTTTCCCAGTTTGTCTTCTCTACCAATTCTACAATATTGTATCAGACATACTCATTTAATAATGGACCCAGATTTTGTCTCAATACAGATATGTCAAAGTAGCTCCTTCAGATATAGATAACAACCCAACCCCTTTACTCAATATGACATGATCAATTAGTATAAACCTTAAAATTTTATACTGGATACTTAAAATATAATACTTTAAGCAATCTTGCATGGAAGAAAATAAGTTGTTATCATTCTAATATAGTTGAATACTTATGATTGATTCTGAAAAATATCTGAAGAGAGGATCTTGGTAGGAATAGTAAGCTTGTACAGAGCCAAGTTTTTTTTAGTTAATATTTATTTTCTATACGAAAATGATTATTTGAATGGAAGACAACACCAATGAGAGGGTGGGAGACTAGTCTATTCAATGGAGGTCCACATTGTTTTGAAAAGAAAAAAGGGTTGCAAGACCCCACAACTCATTACTTGAATCCTGAAAACTAATTACATCTTTCTACCAAAGAAAAAAAAACTATTCACATCAGTTCTTGGTTCTTCTATATGGAATTGTACGTACTCCTTAAAAGGTAATTATTTGTCTCTATCTTCTCATTTTCAAGGGACACATGTACATCTTACGACTGTGGGTGTGCCACGTATTTTAATAATATGTGATCCAGCTTTTCGACTACTAGATCAACATATGACCAAGGAGTAGAGGAGTCTGATCTGTTTATAAGGGGAAAATAATGTATGTCATGAAAACAAATGTGACATAACATGCAAGTGGGAATGATCCATTATCTTTCTTATTTTCCTTAATAATAGAATTAGGGTGACAAAGGAAGCATTATTGGTATGCTAGTGTCTTACTTTTCTTTATCTCTTCCCTTTTTATTGATTTTTCATAGTTTTCATATGGATGAGAGATATAGATATCCACAGAAGGTCCTAGCATACTGTATATTATTAAAAAAAACCCATTAAGAGGGTAAATTGAGGTGGGCAGTGAAGATGATAAGACCATACCTTACTGGAATTTGGAATCATCTTCTGCAAAGTCTTCATTCTTTGGTTGATCTTATCTCTTCTTCTCTAAACATACACAGAAAATTGTGAGATCATTAATGAGATGATAACTGATCAGTTGTATGAATCTAATAGCAGCAGAAAAAAAAAGTAAAGAAAAGAAAATACCCTTTCAGATTGATTATGAATATCAGCAGCTCTGCTCCTCTTTGTTTTAACTGAAGACTTCCCTGACTGACTCTTCTTCCTCTCTTCTTCTTCCCTTGACTCTCTCTTCTTCAACTTAAATGACACACACAGAGAGCTTTTAATATTCATTCTTTTCGGGGGAAAAAATTAAAATAAGAAGAAATTAAAGGGCTTCAAACAAATAATTAACCTTATAAGGTCTGCTGTGACAAACGGAGTCATCGCCGACGACGGTGGAGGGTTTTGTAGAAGATGCCCAAGGCTTCACAGTGCTCGTGTTCTCACGCGAGCCCAAGGAAGTGACATCGAGCTCAACGTCACACGTGTCGAGCGTAGGGTCACGCATGCTAATACTATCCAGGGCAAATGTCTCGCTGGCGCTGGGGCTGTTGTTCTTGCTGCTTCCCTCGTGTGCCACCTTGGCGCGTTTTCTAGCGCGTGTCGCTTGCTTCTCCGGTGGTGTGCTGCAGGAACCAACAGGAGTGGAGGAATCAGTATTCGGCACTTGCGATGAAGGGTGGTCGTCGTCGTTGTCGTCGTCGTTGTCATCGTCGTCGTCGTCAGCAGTGGAAGGTGTTGGTTTTGAGCAAGGAACCAAGGCATCCATGCTGATGGGGTGAGGAAGAGCAGCAGAAGCGGCGCTTTCTTGCTGATTGAACCAGGGTGCTGGCTGGTTTCCGCCGCCGCAGACGGTTGTGACACCATTAGAGACGTGGGAGATTGATTTAGAAGGGACCAAGTGGGCGGCCTGGCTGACGATTGATTCTAACGTGCCGCCAGCGCGTGGCTTCTCAGGCCAAGAGTACTTGGAGGAAGAGGAGGAGACGAGGGTGGGGATGGTCTTGCTACCTATGCGAGGAGGACCCAATCCCTGTAACCCTAGCTGACCGTTCGCCCATATCAACTCTGCTACTTCGTAATCTAACGTGCTATCGTCGGCGACGACAGCAGCAGCAGCGGCGGCGGAGTCTGTGTTGGAGACGGCATGGAGAGTGAGTCTAGCGGTGGAGGGGGAGGAATTGTTATCAAGATCCCAACTTGGGACACACTGGTTCATTTCTGCTTTCGGAGGGATTGACAGAATATATATGTGAATAAAGACTTATACAGTAATAACCACTAGCAGTGACCGTGTCCAGAGGAACAGAAGAAGATGGTGCTTGAATTGTGTCTAGCTGGGTTCTTCTTTCACTCTCATCTTTAAGAGATTCATCAAGGACTATAAGATAACTGATCTGAACATGTCTGGGAAGTTGTGGAAGTGACAAAGAAAGAAGAAGACAGACAGATGCTAGCAAAGAGACCTTCTGAGTGGAGAAAGCATACGTGTTGTGTTGCTCAGCTCTTACATCTCCGCAGATAGAGGAACTGGACCTCTGTCAGTGTATGGGAGAGAGAGAGAGAAAGAAAGAGATGCAAGTGTTCACGCCAAAAGCTAGGATTGGGAACGGAGGAGGTGGTGGATAATCTGCAATTTTAAGAGATGTGGATGTGATGAACATAAAATCTTATACTGCAGGGATCGAAATGCAGAGGTTAGACAAGAAAGCTTCACGGAAAGCGCCAAGCTAAGCTAGATAAGCTGTTTGTGACAGAGTTAATAGATAGGTTGGGTGGGTCGGGCATGCCATAGGCAGACCTAATCATGTGGTGACCACTGACCAGTGACGACTGGAGTGTCCTTAGCGGAGTATGAGAAACCGGATCGGGTGATTCCGTCATCAGTTTCGGTGTTACAACTCGAACCGGAATCGGGATGATGACTCGTTGAATCAAACATATTTCTTGTGCGATTCCAGCTCAAGATAGCGATTTGGTTCCTTCATTGTAATTAATTATAGAGAAAGGGGGGAGAGTCGGATATTTACAAAGAAAAATCCTAATATGAGATATAATCATCATACAATTTTCAAGCTAATCTAGGTTGTCAAATAAAGAATCTAAATGCAAATCGGGCTTCACCAAAATACTTTTCGGCACAAACACATGTCATGTTTTCTGTTCCGAATGAATACAAGATTTTAACGTGGTTCGATCTTCAATGTGAAGTCTACGTCCACGGTGAAATTCCCAATCAACTGTGTTCTGGGGAGAGCTTTCATTATCTTTAAATAGAGATGGTAGTGTACATGATGTGGTATTTTACAATGAGTAGAGTTCTACAAGTAAAGGAACTTTACAATGAGTGGGACTATTAGTCTTTATGTTACACTGAAAGACTAATATCCGATAACACTCCCCTTCAAGTTGGATCGAAGATAACATCTGAGGTCAACTTGGACAATAGTTTTTGGAATGTTCCCTTGGATAAAGCTTTTGTGAAAATATCTGCAAGTTGCTCTTCACTTCTTATGAATGGAGTTTCAATAGTTCCATCTTGGACTTTCTCACGAATAAAATGACAATCAATCTCAATGTGTTTGGTTCTTTCATGAAACTGGGTTGGAAGCAATGTGAGTAGTCGCTTGATTATCACAAAAGAGCTTCATAGGTTGACTAAAACGTCAAATCCTAATTCTTGAAGAAGAGATCTGATCCATATCAATTCACTAGTTGCAGATGCCATTGCTCTATACTCAGCTTCAAGCACTAGAACGGCAACCACACTTTGTTTTTTACTTTTCCAAGTGACTAGATTTCCTCCAACAAATATGCGAGCGTAGTTGATTTTCGATCAATAGGATTACCCGCCCAATCAAGATCGGAGAATCCTTCAATAATAGTGTTCCCATTTTTCTTCATCCATATACCTCGTCCTGGAGATGACTTCAAGTAACATAGAATACGGTCTACCAACTCCATATGTCCTTTGGTAGGAACATGCATGAATTGGCTCACATAACTCACTGAATATGCAATATCAGGTCTAGTAATAGTAAGATAAATTAGCCGTCCTACTAATCGTTGGAAACAACCAATATCTTGCAAAGGAGTAGAATCATTGACCACTTTGCTATTATAGTCCATGGGAGAATTAGCTGGTTTCACACCCATTTTTCCAGTTTCTTTTAGAAGATCAAGAGTATACTTCCTTTGACAAATAAACAATCCCTTACTAGAGCTTGCAGCTTCAATACCAAGAAAATATCGAAGTTTTCCCAGATCCTTGATGTCAAAAGTTTTATCCAAATATTGCTTGAGAGTAGTAATTTCCTGATGATTATCTCCAGTGATAACTATGTCATCAACGTAAAGTCATGCAATCTGATGGAAGGTTTAGAGACTCGAGTTGACCTTCGAACTTGTATAGATGATGTCTGTTCGTTCTCAGGTGGAACCAATATTTGTGGTTCTTCTTGAGTATCAAGATTTTGTTGCTCAATGTCGATCGATGAGCTATCTGGCATACTTGGTAATGGGGTAGGAGCAAATTCCTGCACAACAAGTTCATTATAATTATCCATATTCTCCCCCTGAATTTGACTCCTGCCAGGATAAAACATGTGAGTTTCATTAAAGGAAATATCACGAGAAATAAAAACTTTCTTGGTGGAAGGATTATAACATTTATAGCCATTTTGTGCTGTCGAATACCCCAAAAATACACACTTCTGAGAGCGAGGATCAAGTTTTCTACCATGTTGCGAGTGAACATAAGCAACACAACCAAATACTCTAAGATGAGTCATTGTAATTGGACGATTATAGAGAACTTCCAGTGGAATCTTGAATTGTAACACACTACTTGGAAGACGATTAATCAAATAACAACTTGTAAGAACAAGATCGGACCAATAAATTTTAGGAAGATTTCCATGAAAAGTAAAGAACGGGTCACCTCCAAAGAAATGCCTATTCTTACGCTCAAGCAACTCCATTTTGTTGAGATGTGCCAACACAGGATGTTTGATGCAAGATTCCCATATTTCTAAGATAGGAATGGAAAGGAGTATTTGTATACCGTGCCATTATCGTCCGCAAGATTTTAATACTCGTCTGAAATTGAGTGTGAACCATTTTGCAAAAATCTTGAAATATCTCTAACTTCATTCTTGGATCGCAATAAATATAACCACGTGGCTCGTGATTTATCATCAATAAAACTAATGAATAATTTAAAACCATCTCTAGAATCCACAGGAGAGTACCAAACATCGAATGCACAATCTCAAAAACGACCGAAACATGAGTACTGCTCGAAAAGGCAACCTATGTTGTTTAGCAAAATGACAAGCATCACAACAACTGAATCAAAAGAGAAAGATGAATTCAAAAATTTAGAATCCTATCGAAGGATGGCCCATACGCCAATGCCAAAGTTGGGATTTCTCGGGTTTTCTCAAAGAAACCAAAGCATTGTTTGGAGAGTCCAACACATAGAGACCATCTTGCAGCGACCTTCACCAATCGTCATTCCGGTTCTCATTGTCGTGAAATATTACTTTGTCCTTGGAAAATATCACATGACAATTCAAACTTTTAGTGATCTTGCTAACCGATAGTAAATTCATAGACAAAGATGGCACAAACAATGCATCCGCTATTGAAAATAAATAATCCCATGTCCTTGAATAGGAACAGTGGGCCATTAGCAACCGTAATTGGAGGAAGGAACACTCTTAGTACTCAAATCAGATAAATAATATAAAGAACGACACATATTGCGCACCGAATCCACTATAAAATAATTCCGAGATAAAGTGGAAAGGGCAAGGGAGTACCGGTGGTGTGAGCAACATTGCTTGATTCAGCACCGAGCAACAGAACTATTTGACCGAAGGAACGTGTAGTTGAGATGCAAATGTTCAAGAGAACCCCAAAATCAAGAAGAGCACGCCGCAACAATTTGGATCCGATGTTTTAGTGGGGTCGATCTTTAGAAGGACGCAAGTGAGGTGCAACAGCATCGTTTAGAATGACCATCACGATACAATGATCACAATGATAAGTAAGTCGAGTTCCACACCCCCAGATGACACCATAAGAGACTTGATTTCCGAGCCAAAATTAGGAAAAATATTTGTTTTGCAACATGGGCGAGTCTCACTTGATCACCGCTTAGATTGAATGCATAACACGCTCTAGCTCTCTCTCCGAATAGTGGCACAAACAAGAGTGAATGTGGAATTTCGAATTCATAAGATCGCTTTTTAAGTCTCATATTCGGCGAAATCAACAACTGAAAGACACGCCATGCCATCTCTTCATATATCATCAATAGTTTGGGCTGGGACGACACGACGAAGTTCGCCCACTAAGGTTTCCAAGATGGTCAAAAAGACCGAGAAGATCCTTGCTCAACATGAGCAATCCGTGCAATAGATTCTAGAGGAATATCACTTGTCCATACATAACACAAGCATCCACAGAGATAGCCTCGAGTAAGCAAAAATCTCAATATCCGAGGTTCCATGGAGTTAAAAAGCCAAGTCATAACTTGGTTATCATTCAAACCATTCACCATATTTGGGGCAAGAATATCAGAGCTTTGGTCCGTCCATTAACATGACCAATTTTAGAACGCCCACCAAGGCAACGGTTATTGCACAGACCAAGCAAAAAATTCTCTCATGAGTAAGGTGGAGGTAAGACGACCAAGAGATTCGTATGAAACCTGGATCACCATGATGAATACCACCCGCAACAACAATCAACAACCAACAAAGGGTTTAAAGAGATGCTTGCCTTTCCTTCTCCCTTTTTTATTTGGAGAAACAAAATCAGAATGGCAAAGAGTTTACACTTAAACCCAAAGCAGAAAAAAAAAAAAAACTAAAAATAAAAAAGGTTTACATGGGTACCCAATTGGCTCCACAAACACAAAAATGCGTTTTGTAACCAAAACAAAGAAACAAGAAAAAGACTAGATAGTATAAACCCAAGAACGTCCGGATTTTAACGCAGACCCCAAAACGAACTTGGGGAGAAAGATCAACATCCCGATCCAAACGAAGTCGAAATCAAGGATTAAAAACCGCAAGAAAGAAGATCCAAGCCAAAACGAACACCAACAAACCAGGAGCCGAACCATGTAATGAATACAAGATTTTAACGGGTCGATCAAGTAAGTCACCCACGGGAAACCCAATCAACGGTCGGGAGAGCTTTCATTATCTTTAAATAGAGATGATAGTGTACATGATGTGGTATTTTACAATGAGTAGAGTTCTACAAGTAAATGAACTTTACAATGAGTGGGACTATTAGTCTTTATGTTACACTGAAAAACTAATATCCGATAACATTTTCACATCATAAATATGTATACACTTGTCACTTTTTCACTTTATGCTTAGGTTTGCACATGGTATCAGCCATAGTTTATAATGAAACATTCTCAAGCAAAGGCGGCGCTTTCTAGTTTTGGTTCTTGTTTTTTCCGTCTCTGCAAATCTTGCTAGTGATTTCATGTTTTTCCGGTGATCTCTACACTTCTATTATTCCAATGGTGTCTCTTTTCTCTGTTGTTCTTGTTTTTCACTATTTGAATACTCTCATGTAGCTAATTTTGTGATGATCAAGCTCAATGCCGACAACTATCTCCTCTAGCATACGCAGATCCAGTCCTTGATTGAGAAATAAGGATCTGTATAGTTTTGTTTTTGGTGAGATTGTTGCTCCCGATCGTTTGATTTGAATATTTTGATGGTGTTAAATCTCTCAATCCTACCTATTCTTCTTGGTTGAAAACCGATCATCTTGTTAAAGTCGCGATCACCAGAACTCTTTCTGACAGTGTTCTTGGTTTGGCCGTTCGTGTCAAGGCTTTGGTAGATCTTTGGAAAGTCTTGGTTGAGGCTTTCTTGCAAACTTCTAAAGCTTGTGAGTTTGAGCTCTGTTAGAATTATATTTCTTTAGAACAAGGATACTATGTCCTTGAATGATTTCTTGCTTCAATTCAAATAGCTGAGTGACCAACTTGTGTTGATCGGTAAACCGGTTAATGATCAATGCAAAGTGTTTCTCTTGTTAACGAATCTTGGATTTATGTATGAGGCATTTGCTATGTCTATGTTGAAGCCTCTTGTACCAACCTATACAGAGCTCATTCCTCTACTTCATGATCATGATTTGCGTAATAAGAGCATTGTTTCTAAGCCTCATGTTCGTACCATGAATTTCTATGCTTCTGCAAATTGGAAGCCCTTTACTGGTCGCAGTGGTGGTCATTTTTAGCACACTTGTGGGAGAAATTTCTCTTCTCAAGGCAGTGGCTTCATGGCTAATGTTCAAGCTTCTACTTCGGCTGGTTTTGCCTCTACTTCTAACAAAGAGAATAAGCCCCCTAAGTCTGCTACAAGTTCTAGTTCGACTAATTCTGCTCAGACTTCCAAGAATGTTGTTAAGTGCCAAATCTGCAAAAAGCCTGATCATGATGCGCTTAAATGTTGGGGGCACTACAACCATTCCTATCAAAGTGAGACTGCTCCACAAGATCTTTCTGCTCTGCATCTTGATTCTCCACAAGAGTCTACATGGTTGCCTAATTCAAGTGCCACTTCTCATGTGACCCATGGATCATATAAATTTTCTTCTCTAAAGCCTTATTCTAGTTCTTTAGCATTGTTGATTGTTATGGTGTCACTTTACCCATTTCTTTTGTGGGATCTTGCTCTATGAATACAGGTTATGGTTCTTTGAAATTGGATGATGTTCTTGTTGTTCCCAATATCAAGAAGAACTTAATTTCTATTTTTCAGTTGACATTTTCTTTGGATTGTGTTTTTGAGTTTACTAAAAGGGATTTCTTCTTAAGGATGCTCACTCCAAGAAGGTACTAGCCTCGAGAACTACTAGAGGGGGTCTTTATGTTCGTGATGGAGTTTTTGGTGATGTTCCTATTGTCACACCCAATCCAATTGGATTCGGTCATATCTGAATACCCATGGGGTGATACACTACAGGACTAAGGTTCAATGACAAATCCATACAATCATATGACATAGCATAATTAAAGGACAATAATAAATTAAGTAAAGAGTATAAATCAAGCAAAAAAATTTTACAATTATCCATGAATTAAAGTTAAAATCAATATCTAGAGTTAATGAAATCTAATACTCAAAGTTTAAAAGAAAGAATCGTATGCAGCGGAATCTAGTTACTTTGATGGAAGGCAACATTGCCCCTCTCTAGAGGTGCAAAAGTAAAGATATAACATAAAGCTACGAGGAACACCATCGTCTCCAAAGATATCGCCAAATCTCCACTAGTACCCAGCTCCATAAGAGCAATCTGGGCATGGGCACAAAGTTCCATACGAGTCCACTTCCTTACAAGTCACTTCCTCAAAATATTCTGTCAACAACGGATCCTCCATTTGAATGGATCCCTCATAACCTATAGCAAGATCTAAAAGAATATATATATAAAAGGAGTGACTTCTATAGAACTCAATGAGGTCAACTCAACTACATATCAAGCATCAATTCACAATTTCTCACATCAAACATATATGATATGATAATAATATGAATAACTAATGAATATAAAATCATGATTCTAACTCTATCATGAAGTCTTCATAGTAGACACGCATTAAGCTATACACTAGTCTCCTATGGGCAGTCTCAATCACTCTCCCTCAACAAGAGACGTCTATTGGGTTCTCAGCAGTTGTTGGGTCAAGTCATATCAATCCATGGTTGGAGATATAGGTCGCCACTCTCTCACATCACTATTTGGTGTGAGAACTGGCACATGTCAAGGACAACTCTAGGCCCAATGCATGGTCATACGGTCTCTTACTACATATGGTCCGGATATCATTCCTAAACGGGAAGCATCTGTAGGTCTGATATCCTTATCCACCTAGAAATGGGATCCTCAATGGGAGGCATCTATTGGATTCCATTTATCAATCCTATGGTCATCCACATATATATAGGCAGATACTCTTGTGTCTTCCCTGTGAAAATCGCACATCGCATCCAAAGTGACACTAGCCCAAACTCTATACATATGCAACCCTACCATCTCATGATGGCAGTGGGCATGCTTGATGCTCACAGAACCCAACCACTGATATTACGGATTAACCGGCTTCAATACCCCTACCGAAAGGGTAGTAGTACTCATGAGGTTACCTAACCAACACATCTAGCCGCCTAGCATTCATGTACTTAGGTCTAAGTGCATAAATATATAGGGTCACTAGGGTAATGGGCGAACCCACAACCCTAGTTGGCATATAAGTACAAAAGGACAAAGTCCCCCAATTAAGTCCACACATTCACATCATTCTCATATCATAATACACAAAATTTGAAAATAAAAACAAACATAAATGGTCTTACCTTCCGTTCGTGCAAAGTCACACACAATTTATAATATAATACAAGATATCAAAATAATACAAGATATCAAATGATAAAGATTTTGAATAACACCATCAATCATACAATATATGATTTAAGTATATTCCTCACCTTTCAATATTATATCAATCTCCAAGTCCCAAAGAAATCCACAAAAAGAGAGTGCAATTGACCCAAAATAACCCTAGAAACATAAGAAATTAAATGAGCAACAATCAGGGATTGTCCGGGGTCAAAGGGGGGGGGTAAAACACCCCGTCCTGAAACAAGGGGCGGGGGGGTTGAGCCACATAGGGCCTGTCGACTGCCCAATCTAGGGCTCCGGCCATTGTGCTTGATTTCGTCCCCGATTCGAAATCAACTTGGAATGGGACTTTGGGGTCTTCAATCTGATAGCATTAGGGTCCCCAATCTATCTTTCAAACATCCCAATTGGTTTCCAAACGAAAACCCCAATTCGGGCTCTCTGTCTGTCGGCGGGCGTGTCAGAGAGGTTTGTGTCGGTTTCAAATGCAAGGGATTGCACTAACCAATTCTCACAAAGGTTAGGAAGCATCAATTGGTCGATAAAAAGCATTCAATATTACCCAAAAACAACAACCACCACAACTATGCAAAAATCCCATCATAAATGCAACAAAATATAGGTTGCAAAGAGGGTTTTCGAATCTCCTTATTTTATCGTGCGATTTCCTTTGTATCTTGCAATTTGGCACCACAAAATGAGTGAAGAAGCTTCAAAATCAGGAGGTCTCTTTCTTTCCCACGTTCTCAGCCTCCCTTTAGCATAAATAATGCGTTTGTGGGGTTAAAGGAGCATAAAATAGAGTTTTATCCAAAATTATGAATCTACCCCGAAACTGAGCAAGGGTGCCAACCCAGCCAATCAACCGCCTCCGACCAACCAGCCCTATATCTCCTTCATGTGAAGGCCGATTTCAATGGAGTTTAGAGGGTTGAAAGGTCATTTCAAGGTTTGATCAATGGTATAGCTTACCTCGAATTTTGAGCCCTCTAGCATCCATTTAAGGGCATGCCAAAACCTCATTTTTAAGCCTTATAGACTGGCCTTCTCTCTCCTCTTGAAATCCATTAGAGTGATCGGGCCTTCATCATGGTCATCCACCTCCATAGGATCGATTTTCAAACACTCAGACTCAACTCGTATGGTCCAGAGTTGTCGCTTACTTACACTCTGAGTTCACAGTCCTGAAACCAATGGGTTAAAAGGTTGGAAATATAGGGGATTTCACACCTATTGCCTTTTTCTCTAATAAATGTTGTACTACTTTTGAAGATGTGTGGCATCAGTGTCTTGGACATTCATATCTTAGGGTAACAAATATTTGAATTCCAAAGGTTTAATTAGTGTTACTTGTAAAAGCAAACATCGATGTTCAAGTTATCAATTTAATAAAGAAGTACTCTTTTGCCTTTTGTGAGTTCATTTACTAGATCTTTTGCACCGCTTCTTCGTATCCATTGTAATTCATGGGGTAAAGCCCTTGTGGCTAGTATTCGAGATTTCGGGCATTCTGTGTTTTTTGTTGATCATTTTTCTATAGATTTAGTTGGCTATATTGTATAAGGAAGAAATCTGAAATTTTTGCTTACTTTTTTTGTTTTCATTCTTTGGCTTAGCAGCATTTTGCCTCTAAATTTAAAATTTTCCAATCCAATAGAGTGGGGGTGAATTGTTTCTCACTGATTTTCAGTTACATCTTCATAATGTGGGATTATTCATCACCTTTCTTGCCTAATACCCCAGCCCATAATGGTATTTTTTTTTTTTTTTTTTTTTTTGGTAAACAACAAATTTATTCCAACCGGGCAGGGAGTGGGGAGGAACAAAGGTCCACCAACCACAAAGTGGAAGACGGCCATTCTTTCGGGCCCGAAACCGAAAGGGCCTTCCTGGCTAAGAGATCACCTAATACATTAGATCTCCTAGGGATATGGGCAGGGATACAGTGAATGATGTTATCCATTAAGTAATGAATATCTTGGATCAATGGCTCCACTAGCCCATAATGGTATTGCGAGCATAAACATCATCATATAGTTGAGTTGGGATTAGCCATGATGTACAATATTGGTCTGTTTTTAGCGGCTTTGTGAATATGTCAGCGAGTTGGTCTTCAGATTTGCACAAGTTGAACTTCATTCTTCACCCAGTGTCGAATGAAATGAAATTTAGTGTCGATGTCCTTGCTTCTACCCTGAGAGACCGGATTCTTTGCGTATAAGATGGCTGACATGTTATCAATGTATATCTCTATCACTTCTTCTAGAGGATGATGCAATTCCTTCATTCAATTTATGGGACTAAGAAATTTTGGGTTGAAGCCTTCTCCACTGTAGTATTTCTTATTAATAGATTGCCCACCCCAATCCTCGATATGCAACGTCCTTCGTTTGTCTTGTTTGGTCAAGTCCCTCAATATGCTTCTTTTCGTATTTTTGGTCATCTTATTACCCATGTTTGCACCGTATTACGAAAGATAAGTTTGATCCAAGATCGCTAGCATGTATTTTTTGGGGTTACAATGATCGTTATAAAGGATGTCAGTGTTATCATCCTTCGCTTGGTAAGGTATTTATCTCACCGGATGTAGTTCTTGATAAATCTATTTTCTCATTTCGTGATGTTGTTTCACTTATTATTGGTGATTGTTTTACTACTGAGGACATAAGTAGTTTTGGAGTCAGCCTGAATTACCTTCTTCTACACTGCCATCAGAGGTCTCTACTACAGACTCCTCTATGTAGAATGCCTTCAAATTCTACCATGGTGAATCCTGTTGTTGGTGCCTCTATAATTCTAGCTATTATATTGGTAGTGATTGTGTTTCAAATGTTGGCCATATCAATTTACCTTCTGGTGTTGGTATTGTAAATAATTTAGATTCTGGGACTGTGATAGACTATTCTTTAATTTATGCTTCTAATTTGAATCTTGGAAATGCTTTCAGTGACCCAAGTTCAGGTTCTGGACCTCCTGGGCATTTGGGTTCACAATTACATTCATTATTTGTTACCTCCCTCGACTTCAAACTATACGAAGCCCACTTACGATATCTAGGCAGTCTGAGTTGGTTGGGCCACTAGTGAGCTCTGGGTCAGCTACGCCCTTTGGACTATCTAAGCATGATTTGGCCTCTAGTTGTGTTGAATCACCTAGGATGGTTTTGGCTCTAGATCAAAAGGGTTGACTTGCCTACCTAACTCATGTACCTCTGTTGTGACTACGGGTCATACTATGATAACTCGTTCTAAATCTGGGATAAGGAAATCCAATCCCAAATATGTTATGGTGGGCTTCCTTACTAAAATACTTGAAACGCCCAAGACTTGTCATGAGAGCTTTAAAAATCCGGGGAGGCAGCAGGGGGGGGGGGGGGGGGGCCCCCCCCCCACCCCCCACAGGGCCCCCGGTCCCTTTTTCTTCGGGGGGGGGGGGGGGGGGGGGGAAAGGATCTCAAAAAAAAAAAAAAGGGGGAAGATAAAAGAAAAAACCCGGGTGGGGGGGGGGGGGGGGCCCCCCCCCACCCCACCCCACGCGGGGGGGTTGGGGGGGGGGGGTGCTTTAATGTTGACTTTGAAGTTTGACCGTGATTTCAGTTACTATCTTTGAAAATCTTAGGAAGATGTCTTTGTGGGCCACTCAGTAGAGGATATGGTGTTTGACCCAAAACCCATGGATATTGATGATAGTGTTTCCTTATGGAAACCTTATTTGATTTGGTGTTGAACTATTTATTTGTGAAGAAGAACTTGGTTGATGGACCTAAAGCTTAGTTGGACCTAGTTTGAAGACTTCCTCCATACTAGGTAAGTAGTACGATGTATTGAAAGAAGCCCATCCAAAAATATTGAAGTTTGGCCCATTAAATCCTTTGTTTTGAATAAGGCCGGCAGTGGCATTTTGGTAAATATCTGTTTTGAAGGTTTTCAAAAGCTTTATTTCTTTTAATTTCGTGGTAAACTATCCCACCATGTTTCTAAACCTCTAGATAGTGTGGGATCGACCTTGAACTTCCTCTTTGGCAACCAATCAACCAACGGGGTCGGTTGGTCAATTTGGTGAAACCCTAGTAACTCTTGAACTCTTTGTGCTATTTAAAAGGGGGAACTCCATGTGTTTCACTTTCAATCGTTTCTAAGCCTTGGGAGAACGTGGGAAGATTCCTATAAC
Source organism: Hakea prostrata (assembly GCF_041222555.1). Taxonomy (NCBI): domain Eukaryota; kingdom Viridiplantae; phylum Streptophyta; class Magnoliopsida; order Proteales; family Proteaceae; genus Hakea; species Hakea prostrata. The sequence goes on along the minus strand of NC_142600.1, from coordinate 66,737,972 downwards.
CTCTCCTTCGAAGCCAAGAAAGATCCTCAAGCATCTCTGATTTCTTCATCGGTTTCTTCTAAAATGTTGGTATTCAATTCGCTTTTCTTTAATTCATTCTTCTCTCTACTTCTGATTTCTGATCATGAGAAGGGTGTTACACTACTGTAATGACCTCTTCTTTAATTCTTTTAACCCTAGAGTGAATCCCCAATTCACTCTATGATCTTGAAGCCATATGGCGATGATCCTTGATTTTGATTCCACCAAAGCTCTTAATGATACTTTCCTAATTTCCTACCTATCTTTATTATTGTGGGGAAGGTCTCATATTATTACCATGACCTTCCCTTGTGTCCTCATGATTGAGGAGTTGATCCTTGTTTTTCTTTGGAACAATTGGCAACCCTTTTATTTTCTATTAATTCATTGGACCCTCCCCAAAACCTTTCTTGATTGTAAATTCTTGCCCTAAGGGTGAATCTTTATTCTCCTTAGTCTTTCGTGGGATACACGGATTCTTGTTAGTAAATCCCTAATTGTATGATTTGAATTTGTTTCCCTTCACTTTAATTGAAAACCTTATTTCTCTCATTAGTAGACCCTTTCTAATTCCATTCTTTATTTTGAAATACTAATGAGATTTTCCTTTATCTATCTTGGGTTGTTTTTATGAGAATTAATTATGGGTAACCTCATGGGAGGTAACCAACCTCATGAGAGGTAACCATATATGAAACCCTATTGTTCTTTTATTTGTTGGAAACTTCCCAACACTTTTTCAGATTGTGCATTCTTTGTTTCTCTTTCCCTTGGGTGATATTTGTGTTAACCTAAACTTGATCACTATATTTTCTTCATGATCCATGTTTAACCTAATTAGGATTTCTAATTATTCTTTCTTCGTTCTTGTTCTTTTTGAGATCGGGAAGAAGATGATGCATCTTGCAACCATCTATTCCATGATCTCATTCTATTCTTTGAGATCTATGATCATCATCATGATCTTAACCCTAGCTAATAGATTCTTAAACCTAACCCTAACCTTGAATGATCTTTGGAAACCTCTTGTAACCTTCCATGTGGGGAAACCTCATGGGTAATGTTTGTTAACATAAACTAGATTTCCTATGATTTCTTGTTATTTTCTTGATAACAATCATTCCCTCTCCTTCCGTGATCATAACCTTTTCATGAGCCATATGTTATGATGAAACCCTAACCTCTTTGTTACAAACCTATTATGATTGATTTTTGGACTATGATCTCCCCCATGTCTTCATTTGGGTTTGGTTGTACTTGGTCTTCAACCCCATGAGCAAAGCACCCTTGTATAGCAATATACTTGGGGGCGGTTACTAGTGGGGTTGATTAAACCAAGCGACGAAGCGACGGGTTACGCTGGGGAAAATGCCTATTTTGCCCCGTTCGTTATAAATAGCATCCCTCGCCCTATTAACGCATTATTTTGTTCGGGATTGCTATTTTGGGCGATTAGGCGGCGGTGGAAACGTGCGGGATTAGGTCGAAGTCTGTTAATGATATGAAACCTTTTCTCTTCTATTCTTGGTGATTCTTATTAAGGTAATGAATCTCCATCTTCTATTCTCTTCTTTTTAACCTCGATTGATATGAACCCATCCCCATTTTGTTAGTGGTTACCCAATTGATTTGTTGTATCTCCCTTTTCAATGTTCTTGATGAGATCCTGTCAGAAACGAATCCCCGCATTTGTTTAATGGATGGATCCCATCAAGGGAATGATTTGGGTAATAAATCTTTGTTAATTCTAGGGTTTCTTGTTACCCCCTTGTTCTAGACTTATTAAGCTTGAATTTCGGACTAAGGTCATCCCAAAACGGATTGAAATCGGATGATAAAAAGTCTGATTTTGGAGTTGGAAGGCATGCAGAAAGGGGGTCGCTGTGGAGGTCGCTAGCAAGCAACCGCCACAAGCAACCGGCTGGTTTCGATAGACTGTGTAGGTTTGATTTTTGAATTGTTTTGACTCTTGACTCTTATACATTCTTGTAACCCTATGCATAGGTGTTCTCTGTTTCAAATAAAAGTCTTATAATAGTTTTTGGATTGCAAGTTAGAGGACTTCTACTAAATTACAGGTAAGGACATGCATTCTTATTTATATGCAATTACATATACATGATGATTATGTTGTTCTATTTACTATTCTTTGATCATGTAACTCTTGTAATTGTATAAAGTATGTGAATCTTATTGTACACTTGTTGTTTGTGGTATTCATTGATGTACTTCATCTTTTATGATATTGCACAACTGTTCATGATATGATAAAGAGTGTTGTAGTGTGGTTGTGATGGAAGGGGTATTCCTTTGGGATATCTTGGCTTGGGATATCGAAAGGTGTGGAATGGGACACATGCCTGCTGATGTCTCAGCACTATCATGATTACTTGATGACATACTTAGGGAGTCTAGAATTGCATGGCTAGGTACCCCACATGCTATTACCCTTTCGGCGGGGGAATTGAAGCCGGGTGACCCGTGACAATGGTGACGTGACTATGTTTCATCCAACAGCGGTAACCAGTCCATGCGGAGACTCGGTGGTCCACTATTGGTCATGTAATGGTAGGGTTGCATATGTTAGGGTTGGGCTCATGGACGTCTAGGAGCGGACCGGGTGTCGCGAGGAGTCATGAGAGCATCCGCCCCAATAATATGTGGATGACCATAGGGTTAAGGAGTGGAGTCCAACGAGAGGTATCCGGTCCGTGAGGATTCTCACTCCTAGGTTGCGAAGGATCGAACCGAGTTGGTTGGTGCCATAGGGGAAGTATCTGGACTTCATATAGTATGTTACCATTATGACCTTGCATTGGATTAGAAACCCCGACATGCGCCGGTACTCATTGCCAATGGTCGTGGTGAGAGAGTGTTGACTTAACCCCCGCCATGGTTTGAGAGCCAGTGTGGACTTACCCCTGCCCGGGATCCCTCGAGGTAACCGGTCCTTGCCGGATCGAGTGATGAGACTTACCCAGAGGAGGGCTGGTGTATATCTTAAAGCATGTCAGCCATTAGAGACTTGCATAGTTAGATCTTAGTAGCATCATATTGCATATCATCCATATCATTCATATGTGCATCGGGATTGTGTTGACAATATATGAGAATTGCTTGTTCCTTCGAGTTCGTTGGAACTCATTCCTTTCATTGTATGTATTATATAAACGACGAGATGGTTGCACAACGTCGGAAGTTGGAGATGATTCGTATGAAAGAGCCTTCCGTATGAAGCTGATGTGAGACAGACAGGTGGTACATGGACTTGGAGCATGAAGCCTCCCGAAGATGAAGATTATTTAGTTATTCTTTGCTCCGCGAACCGATATTACATTTGATTCTTGATTCTTTCCTTTGATTTTCTTGGATATTTATTGGAGTATTTGGACTCGTAACCTTTTATTAATTATTGCACTATTCTTGCTCTTGATTACAGGTATTTGTATTTATTATTATTGATAGACAGGGGGGGGGGGGGGTACCCAACAAGAGGGTGTTGATTATCTTGAAACTTCTAATCATGTAGTAAAGCTTGGTTCTATATGACTAATCCCGAGTATTGCAATGTTTCTTCAATGTCCTGTTAAGCAATTGGATGTAAAAAATGCAGCTTTAGACGAGTACCTTGATACCCCAGTATATACAAGTCAACTTCCCAATTATTGATCCCTTACACCCAAAGCATGTCTATCAATTGCATCGCTCGCTTTATGGGTTGAAACAAGCACCTCGTGCTTGCTTTGATAGGTTCAGTCGATTTTTTATTGAGTTTGGATCTCGGTGCAACACTTATGATAGTTCACTTTTTATATATCGGCATGAGGGTTGTGTTGTTCTTCTACTCTTATATATTGATGATATTGTGCTCTCTAAGAATGACTCCTCTTTTCTATAGTCTTTTACTAACATTTTTGTTACTCTGTTCGCTATGAAGGAACTTTCGGAGTTACACTATTTTTTGGGAATTTAGGTGACTAGAACTTCAAGTGGTCTTTTTCATTCCCAGTCAAACTATGCTTTTGATCTCTTGAAAAGGGTTAATATGTGTGATGCCAAGCCAATGTGTACTCCTATGATTCCAAAATTAGGGGCTATCGATATTTGTTGTGACAAATTTGAGGATGTTACTCTTTATCATAGTATCATTAGAGGATTACAAAATTTGACTATGACCAGTCTTGATTTTTCCTTTGCTGTTAACTCGGCTTGTCAGGCCATACATTTCCCAATTGTTGGTGATTTTGCTATAGTCAAAAGGATACTTCGTTATATTAGGGGCACCTTATCATATGGTCTTCCTATTCCTTGTGCAAGCTCCTTGAACTTATATGCCTTTTTGGATGCTGACTAGGCTAGGTGTCCCATCTCTCGCCAATCTACTACAGCCATTTGCACCTTTTTCGGATCCAATCTTATTTCCTCGGGTATTAAGAAACAGCCTACTATTTCTAGCTTTAGTATAGAGGCCAAATATAGGGCAATGGTTTCTACTACTGTTGAGCTCACCTAGCTAAATTTTCTTCTTTGAGATATTGGAGTTTCTCAGCCTCAGACGCAGGGGCAAACCCATGATTCAATATTGGGGGGGCCAAAAAATGGAAGTCTAGATTGGGGAAGCACCAATGCTTTTTCGCCACACATATTGTGTGGGCCCTTTATAAGACCCATTGGGGGTCCCACCTATGAATTAATTTATTATATTAAAGAAATGCCCACATATATTTTGTGGGGCCTACACATATTTAACAAAAATAGGTAATTATTAATTATGATATTTTTTTCAACAAGATATAGGTAAATTAAAGCATCAGTTAAAGAAAAATATATGACTTCAACCCTAAAAAGTCAGTTAAAAACCAACTTTTTATTTTTTAGGTAAGAAGTGCAAACCAATGGTAGGTAGTTACCTTATTAACTATAGACATTTTATTTATAAGATAAAATCAAATAACAAAAATTGCAAAAGAAATAAAGAAACAAAAAATATAACATCAAATAAAGAATAACAAAAAAAAAATAAAAATAAAAACAATAAATAATATGAGAAAGAGAAAGAGTACCTAATTGTAGGGAAGATTTTTTTCCCCAAATTTTCCTTAATCCACGCTTATAGAAATGAAAGAATAATAAATAGGAAGAAAAGAGGAGATATGAGAGAATAAATAAAGATTGAGGAGTTAGTTTCTAATTAGGAATGACATTTTGAATATCTAATAAGAATTTTTTTTTTTTTTAAATTTCCTTTAACCCACATTTACAAAAAGAGAAGAGAATAAATAGAAAGAAAAGAGGGGAGAATAAATAGGGATTGAGAAATTAGTTTTTAACTAGGGATGACATTTATACCCATTATTTTATATTTAAAAATTGTTTTTAATATTAGGGGGGCAAATAGTTACATTTCACATGTGAGAAGAGAAAAAACCTGGAAAAATGAAGAAAATTACTATAAAAAATGAAAAACTAAAGGGTCCACCCCTGCTCAGGCGATGGCTCTATTTTGTCTATGACATTGAATCATGTCTTTCATGCTTGTACCAAGCACATTAAGTCACTTGATCACTCACAATGTTTCTTTTACTTTGTCAGTTTGTAGATTTGTTTTCTCTTGCTAGGCATGACTTTTGTTGGTCTGTATACCAAACGTGGCTTTGCTAAACGGCCAAGGGAGGGTATTGACGAAAAGACACGTGTCATGTATTTACATTTTAAATGTGTATACTGCAATGTATTTCATATGGAATGAAAGTCACTTCTTCACTTTGTGTTTAGGTTTTTTACACATTCAACTCATTCTGAGCTCAACAAAAGGTTTAGAATTGATTTTCCAAAATTGGGAATGGGTAAGGATTGGAAATTGTATTCCAAGGGTTAGGAGTGTGGCCCGATCAGACCTGGTCTACCATAATTTTAGCTGTGGTGTAGCTTCAAAAAATAAATAAATAAATAAATAAAGATTGATGGCATTATATATGTTTTACAAAATAAAGAAGAATTGTTTCTCATACTTTAAATACATAGATGATATTTTAAAAAAAAAAATAGTAATAATAGTAATAAAGGCTAAGCAGGGTCAAGTAGGCCTACCTAGCCCAGCCCAACCCAACCCTACCATGATTAATCAAGGTTGGCTTTGGTTGGGCTAAGGTGGGCCTAAGTTAAAGTAAAGAGTGTTAAAATACATACGACCTGATTTAGTTGAATGTTAGAATGGAATACGGAGGTTGAAAGTGCATGGATGAAACCATTTCTCCACGTGCTTTTTCTCCGTCCATCTCTTAATGCTCTCCACACGTGTTGAGCAGGTGACAGAAAACGAGTTCGGATCTGCGACCCTGTCGGGTGTGCTCCCTAACGGCTTTTCCACCCCAAAATACAGGGGGGCCCAGGGGTGGGTGATGGTGATGGGAGTTTATATATATATATATATATATTTTTCAGCTGTGGGGCCCATCAATTTTGTGGTGGTAAAACCTTCGGGGATGTGCTCCCCGACGGGGGTGATGATCCAGATTCACAGAAAACAAGGCTAGCAGAAAGCCTTGCCCTCAAAGTGTCTCTACTAAAGCTAACTTTACTAATCCATCACGTATTTCAACTTTTCATTACAACTATCAAATTGTATGAGCCAACCCTTGTTGAGGGATGATATCCGGACCATATGTAGTACGAGACCATATAATTATGCGTTAGGATTAGAGTTATCCTTGATACATGTCAATTCTCATGCAAAAAGATAATGTGAGAGAGTAGTGACTTATATTCCTAACCATGGATTAATGTGACTTGACCCAACAACCACAGAGAACTCAACAGACGTCTTTTGTTGAGGGAGAATGAATGAAGCCGCCCAAAAGAGACTAGTGTCCAACTTAATGCGTGTCTACCTTAGAGATTGCATGATAGAGTTGAGAGCATAACATCATATCCATTTATTAGTTATACTATCATCATTATTAATCTTATATGTGTGATACGATAATTTGTGAATGAATACATGATATAATGTTGAATTGATCTCACTAAATTCTGTTGAACTCATTTCTTTTATATGTATGTTCTTTTAGATTTACTGTAGGTTATAAGAACTCCATTCAAATGGAGGATTCGTCAATGGCAGACTATTTTGAAGGAGCGACTTGCGAGGAGGAGGAGTCGCATGGAGCTTCATGTCAGTGTCAAGACAGCTCCTATGGAGCTAGGTTCTAGTAGGGATCCAGGGATACTTCGGGATACAATAGTGCCTTTCACAGCATTGTTTTATATTTTTACCATTATATCTTTCGAGAGAGACGACAACATCTTCTATTAAGACAATTAGATTATTTCCGCTGCAAACCATTATTTCCTTTAAACTTTGATATTCAATTTTGATTAACTTTAGTTATTCGATGATTGAAACCTATTGATAAATTCAAATTTTATAACTTTAATATTTGAACTTGATTATTCTTGTCCTTGATTATACTATGTCATATGATTGTATGGATTTGTCATTGAACCTTGGTCCTGTTGTGTATCACCCCTACGGGTATTCAAGTATTGACTGAATCCGGCTAAATGATGTGTAACACAAATACAATTCTAGTTTTCAAGGCTTGATCACAGGAATCCAAGGTCTCTAGACTCTCTACTGGCCAAAAAATAAACAAAGTGGGGACTCCATAAAAATACCATTCAAAAGAAATTTCATTAAAGGTGGACGAAATCACTTTGAATGGGTTTGATTGTTTGGAACAGCCATTGGTGGGCCGTGGGCCTAAATAGTCCAGATAATGCATGCATGCGTCATCCCAGCCCATACGTTTACATGGAAGGAAGAAAAATACTCAGAATATAAAGAAATAAGATTTTCTTTTTTCTTTTTCCCCTCTTCTAAAAGTCATATTTTGATCCAAAATAATTAAACAATGCATCACTCCACATAGTTGTCTTACATTTAGCAAAAATATCTATAAGGTGATAAGTTCGGACTAAGGCAAGTCTGGTTAAGGTCAAATACTCAACCTTGACTCTGCCCTAACTAATCCAAAACCACCATGACTAGGCTTGACCCACCCATCCCCAGGACTAAAATTTAAAACCTAAGCCCTAACCAGCCTCAAGATAAACCAAGATTGGGTCGAGTCATCAATACCAGACTTACACCCCTAATGCTAGATGGCCCCCGCCTAATCCTCCCTTATCGAAAAAAAATTAAAAAAAAAAAAAAAAAAAAAAAAAAAAAAAAAAAAAAAAAAAATGCACTGTTTGTGCACAGCAGGGCCTCCAAAGAATTGGTAAACAAACATTGAGGATTTTTTTTTTTCCCATCAGAGATAATCGTGGAAGCCATTGTAAAATAATCATAGAAGCCACATTTTTTTTGGGGTAGAAGAAGCCGCGTTAAGTTGAGAACACTAACTTCATTGTAGTCCTTTTTTGGTTGCTGCAAATGAAGCTTGGTTTTGAAGAAAATATATTCAAGATCTCATGGATAAATAAGTAGATATTGTTTCTCTATTTTAATCAAAACCAACTCAAATTAAAATTATCAATTTAATTAAATATTTTTATAGATTTGATTTGACAAACAATGATTAGTCATGCATGAATCTCAAAGTGAACTCTCATCGTATATTTAAATTATATATAAAAGTATCTTGACGATGTAGTCAAAGTATCCTTAAGCTGATTCAATTGAACCTCATATTTGGAAGAAAAGAAAAAAAAAATGCCTTGATATGCAAATTTAAAAGGTAATGACTTAGTTGTCTTATAATATAAGGTCAAGAATTTCAATTTAGTTGGCACCATAGGCTAAAATTATCCCAAAATAAATATAATTGATACGTCCATAAATTAGCCTAAATAAACCTCAATTTAAAATAAAATGACTACAACCTTCTTACAAAAGATATATATAAATCTATTTTTGTCTTATTTTATTTTGTTTCTTATAAAGATTTATTAGTTGTTAGGGCAATAGGGTCAGAAAGCTCTACACAAAAACGTACAAATGGATTTCATGCTGCCCTTTTGGGGTGATTCAAAACTTTTCTATACACCTTTATATGACCGCCCCACTCTTCAATAAAATTTTGAATTATGTAACAGCTAACCAACGGCTCTTTTAATGGGAGCCACTCCACATTAGTCAATTTTTTTTATATTTTCATGGTTTCTTCCCAGCAAAATAAGTTGGGCTTTTGAGACTTGATTTATGTTCCTGTTTAAAACTTGAAATTTGAAAAAGATGGGTTTTCACGTATTTTTCTATCACTTAACTTTCCAAAGTTGTCCAATTCATCATTATCCCCCTTTTTGAGAAATTTTCAGGGATATTTTATGCCATATGGGTCCATATAATTTGACCTTCACAATTTGAATCTTTCCACAGTTTTCATTATTATGTATGATGATATTTTGTTTGTAATAGTGCAAGTATCTCTCGCGTGATTCTTGATACGGATAAAACCTATCAAACATACTTAGTCCACCCAAGACAAATGACCCGAACAAACCCTCGTCGAACCATGATTGAAGTAAAACAATCTTCAATGACTATAGTTACATTCCTCAAAATAAGGAATAAGAATCCTAATCAAGTTAGAATGGTCAGATCATTTATAGAGTCCGAAGGAAACTCAACAATCATAATATAAGTATTGTTAAGGTTATCCTAGGCAATATATAGGCTTGGATTAATTACAGGGGTTAATAATTGATGGGGTTTCAACACATCGGGTCGATATATTGTCATTAGGTTTGAGACGAGCCAAACTGGTCTATTGTGGAAGTAGACTAGGGTTTGAGATTGCTATTATAAATAGTTATGATGAGGTCCCTTTAATCTCCCAAGTTCTTTTGTTCTCTTCTCTCTCCACAAGAAAAAGATACGGTAGAAAGGCGAGGAGATTGGAGAAAGCTTCATCACTCTGCAAATTTCGCATTTAAGGTTTGCATCAATCTTCTTCAATATATGTCTGGTGTAAGGTATGCATAATACTTTTTAATATATTATAACACATTTTAGTTTTTGCATGGTTTTATTATTATTTAAGGTTTTGAGGAAAACCCTAAAAGTTTCTAACAATTAGTACCAAAGCCTTCCCTACAAAATTAGAATTGATTGTTCGTATTTAGATTGGATCCAATGGGAGAATTCGGGTTTAATTGAAAACCCTGAATCATTAAGGAACTAGATTCTGTTGATTTGATTTTCCATTGAGATCCAAAAGGGAGGATTGTAATAATTTGGGTAAATTGTTAATCCGTGAAATTTTTTTTATTATGTTTGTTGGTTCTTTCGTGAAGTTTTTTCATATGGGATGATGAGATCATGAATCATGTCTTGTGTGGATGTTTTGGGTTCGTTTTTTGAGAAAATGATTTTTTCTTTCATCCAGAATGAGCGTTGTGTCGTACAAACCGGAAGTCCGTCTAGCCTCAGTTGAACCCCACCCCGTCGAACCCCTAAATCCCACCTCGTTTAGTCAAAACGGATCAGTCAGACGTCTGTCTAAACACAAAGGACTAGACAGATTTTCTGTGTTGTAAGACGGACATCCGTCTGGGCGTAGAGGACCAGACAGACATCCGTCTGGCCTTATAGACCCAGGGAAAAAAAAATTTAATTTTAAATTAATTCCTTAATGGTTGTGCTTTATAATAATATATTGTGCATATTTTTGCTTTTCGACTACAAGTTTTGGATGGAGATAATAAAAAGAATAATATAATCCACCAAATGGCATCCCTCCCATCTTCTTATTGTATGCCATAATAGTCAAAGTTTGGTGACATTTGTCCAAAGGTGATGTTATCTAAGTAACATTGATATATGCACTCAAGTATAAATAAATAATAATCTAAAGAATTTCATCAACCCAAAAGTAATGATATTTTCGAGAATTATTGTTGCATTCAATCTTTTAAAGGTGGGTTAATACATTATGAAATTTTCGGAAGCATAATTAGAAGTTTTTTATCACCCAAAGGTGAAAGGAATTTTTGAAAGTTATTGTTGTCCCGCAGTATTTGCAAGTTACATGTGGGGCCTTATATATTCTAACATAATGTTTAAATATTGCTAGGTCGGCTCTTGTTGGCTAAGGTTTCTGCCTTTAGCATGTTTGGTATGGTGTGATTTTCACAAGTTTCTTATCACCCAAAGGTGAAGGAATTTTAAAAAGTCATTGCAATGCCGCGGTATTTGCAAAATTACATGTGAGGCCTTGTATATTTTAACCAAATTGTTGAAATATTATTTGGTAGGCTCACGTTGGCTAAGGTTTTCGTCTTTAACATGTTTATTATGGTGCGATTTTCATACATGTATCATTAAGGTTCGGTTCGGGCCAGTTCGGACTATAACGGGCTGGTGAGGTTCGATTTTAACGGTTCGGGCTATAAATTGACACCCCTAAGTGTGTGATAAAATGACTATGATCCCCAATTAAAATGAGAATGTGAAAATCATCAAGATTGCATGTTGAGGTTATTTAGATCTTCAATTGGAAGTATTATCTCTTTGGGGGTGATGGACATTCATAATCAATATTATTTATTATATTCCCTCTTTGATGTCCATCAATAGATAATGTATCTCGCTAAAATCTTACTAAGAAAAAACCCTATAGGAAAAGATCTTAGTGAAGGAAAAAAAATTATACACATCTAAATAATACGCATCACTAGTTGTCTCATTAAAAACCTTACCAAAAAAACCCAATGGGATAAAACATTAGACTGCGTTTGTTTGCAAAGGTGGGGTGGGAAAAAGAGGTGGGAAAAAAAACATATGGGCCCCATGTGTAATGGGGTGAGGGAAAAGGAAAGGAAAAGAAAGGGTTTTGTTGAAAAGTGATAGTAGTGGGTCCTACTTTTTGCTTTTCCAAACTTTTCCACAAAATTGCACAAAATTTGTGGGGTTTTAAAATGGCTTGGGGTGGGAAAGTTGGGCTGCCAAATCACCTGACAAATTTCCTTGATTCAAGAAAGCTTGTCTCTCACTTTCCCACCCCAAACAACTAAACAATTTACAATTTTGAGATTTAAGGGAAAAGTAAGAAATCTACACTTTTTTTAAGAATTTTCCCACCCTACTTTTATTCCAGCAAACAAACGCAGCCTTGGTGAAGGGAAAAATAGTGTAGTCCATATTTTACTCCCCCTGATGGTAAGATCATTGAATATCTTTGAGTCTACACATCCCAATCTTATGTACCAGCTTTTCAAAATTTGAAGTAGGCAATGCCTTGATAAATAAATATTACATTATCACTTGAACCAATTTATTGAATATCGATTTCACCATTTCGTTGAAGAGCAAAAGTGAAGAAGAATTTTTGTGAAATATGTTTTATTCTATCTCCTTTAATGTATCCTCCCTTCCACTAAGTTATACATGTAGTATCTTCACATAATACTGTTGAAACTCCTTTTTCCAATGGAAGACTGCATGTTTTCTAAATGTGTTTAGTCATTGATTTTAACCAAACACATTCTAGGTTTGTTTCATAAATCACCATTTTCTCTGCATGATTTGAAGAAGTGGCAGTTATAGTTTATTTTGTTGAACGCCATGAAATAGTTGTACTTCCACTTGTGAATAAATAACATGTTTGAGATCTAGCTTTGTGTGGATCGGATAATTATCATGCATCTTCATAACCAATAAGTCGATATCTACATTCATTTGAATAAAATAATCCCATGTCAATAGCTCCTCAAAGATATTGAAATATATGTTTAATATCATTTCAAGTATCTTCGTGTTGGAAAAGAGCTAGAAAATTCTATATCTAATCTTGTACTATTAGCAAAATACATTAATGTCCCAATTGCATTGAGATATAGTACTTTAGGACCAAGAAGTTTTTCATTGTTTTCATGGGGTCGAAATGGATATTTCTTTATGTCGAGCGATCTCATAACCATCGGAGTATTCAATAGTTGTGTTTTATCCATATAAAATTGTTTTAAAATCTTCTGTGTATAAGTTGATTGATAAACGAACCATTTATCAAATGTTCAATCTGTAAGCCAAAACAATATTTTGTCTCTCCAATATCTTTCATTTCAAATTTTTTTCTTCAAATATTTTACTCTTTTTGGAAGCTCTTTAAGAGTTTCAATAATATTTAAGTCATCAACATATACATTTATTATTACAAATTAAGTTATATCCATATCTTTTAATAAAGACACAATGGTAAATTGGGTCATTTTTTAATCAATTCTTTTAATAAATACTCACTAAGGCGATTATACCACATACGCTTTAATTGCTTTAATTCATATATTGATCTTTGAAGCCTTATTGTACAAATTTCTCATGAATATTTACATGTTTCAGGCATTTTAAATCCTTTATGGATTCGCATATAAATTTCACTATCAAGTGAACCGTATAAATAAACTATAACAACATCCATCAAATGCATGTTAAGTTTTTTTTTTTATGTACTATCAAACTAATAAGATATTAGAAGGTGATTTTGCATCCACTACAAGAAAATACTTTTCCATATAATCAATACTAAGCCTTTGCGAAAATCCTTGTGTTACAAGTCGTGCTTTATACATTTTTCTCATTTTTTTCGCACAAAAATCCATTTGTAGACCACTGGCTTTACACTTTTTTCAAGTGAATTAAGTTTTGTTTGAATTGCGTCTTTTCATTTTGCCAATCATTTCTTTGCTTGCATTCATCCATGGATTTATGTTCAAGGTCCTCGTCTTGTTTCATTATTTTAACCGAAACACTATACGCAAAAATGTTGTCAACAATTATATCTTTTCGATTCCATCTTTTTCCTATAGGAACATAACTAATCAATATATTTTCATTATTTTCAAGTAAATGAACTTCTTTTGAGGTTTTATGGAAAGTTATGCCTTCAGGATTTTCATGATCAATTGTCTCCATATTATAATCATCTTAATCATTTGCTCCCTTTCTTTTTCTATGATTTTTATCCTTAGAATAAATTGGTCTTCCACGTTTTAAACGTGATTTAGTTTCATTTGTATTAATAGATTGTCCTATAGAGACATCAATTGGAGCATTTACAGCTGAAATATAAAATTTAGTAATTCTTGGTAAGTTAGTAAAAGCATCTAGCAGCTTGTTGGAAAATGTCAAGTCAGCATTTGCCACATCAGTCTCAAATCAGTTTTGATAATGACAAACACTCTACTAATGTTTCCATAAAGATATGTTTTTTTGTCCAGCTCATCCCTGCAGAAAATCTCGATGTAAATATCCGGTTCAAAGAAAATTCCGGAGAGTCAAGCTCAAGATCAAACCATCTTAGACAAAGAACCAAAGTCAAGAGGAGAGCATCAAGATCACTGATCAACATCAAGTCAAAGTCCAAGTCAAAGATCAAGACTTAGGCTAAATCAGGGCTTAGGACACCTTTGCATACACACACATGTAAATACATCCATAATATGTAATTCATGTTACTAGAGTGACCTAGGACGTGTTAGTAAGGTGTACGGCGCTTAAGATTGTCAAAACGATCTAAAATCCAAGCCATATCCCAGCCCAAAGTTGTTTAGAAAAAGAGCCGACGGATGTCCGCCTAGGGACGGACGCCGTCCGAGCGGACGGACGTCCGTCTGTTGAACTTTGTTTTCTTAGAAACAACGAAGGTCGACGGAATTTCCGGCGAGACGGATGCCCGCTCGAACGATGGCAGACGGATGACCGCGGTCATAACTCGTTTCTCGAAACAACCAGAGACGGAATTTCCGCTTGGCGGACGGATCCTCCCGAGCCAAACTAGGCGGGGACGGATGACCCGACGGACGACGGTTTGACTATAACGGCAAAAAAGAATATCTCTACACTGTTTTAACGGATACCTTTAAGACGGAGACCATCGACAAGACGGACGTCAGCCGGAACAAAATCTCGCAAAGATTTTATATCCGTGAGGAAAGGGTAACTTGGGGTCTATAAAAGCCCAACCATCCCCATTGAGAATCATCCTCTCCCCATCTAGCACATATCACTCACAAAGTGAAAAAGCAAAGTTTTGGTGTTTTTAGCATTCGCTGCCTCCCAACTCCGGTTAACTTTGAAGGATATTCCAAAGTTAAAGCTCACTAAAGCAAAGTCCGGAGTTATTGAAACCGCTGAAGTATATTGACTCTTGGTTCATTCATTACATCATTTGCACTCAAAGGGTAAAGGGTTACTCTCCTTGATAGGTAATATCTAATACTTTTCGTATTGTGAATTGGTTATTTTAATTCTAGTCTAGGTTGATTAGAATTCATTGTATTGGATACTCTTGTCCGTAAACGAAGATTGTATTGGATACTCTTGTCCGTGAACGAAGATTGTAAAGGGTACTCTTGTCCCGAAACGAAGATTGTAAGGGTTTGTTTCTCTACCCCCGTATTGAAAGAGATCCGAGTGGAAATACCTCTTGAGACCAAGAGAGGAGTGGACGAGACTCTAGAGTCGAACCACTATAAATTCTGTGTTTATGATTGTTGTTTGTCTTTAGATTTCATCTTAAACTGTCAACTTATTTTGAAATTGCAACTAAACCAAAAAATTGGTATAAATCACTAGGTACAACCTAATCACCCCCCTCTAGGTTGCACTAACACAGCTGATTCACAATATTTTGTCAATAAATTATCTGTTGAACTTCAAGTTCACATTACTTAGTGCGAGAATCTAAATAAAATAAAAATAATACATTTCAATCAATCTAGCTTATCAATTTTCTATCATCTCCTCCTAATGTTGGAAAAACTGATTCATCAAAATGACAATCAACAAATCTTACTTTAAATTAATCTTCAATCATTGGTTCTAGATATTAAACTATAGAGGAAGATTTATATCCAACATATATTCCCAATTCTCTTTGGAGATCATTCTTTATGCGTTGTGTTAGAACAATTGGAACATAAGCATCATTGGAATATAAACAGCACAACCAAATATTCTAAGATGAAAAATATTTGGCTCTTGACTATAAGCCAATTGTAATGGAAAAAATTTATAATAATTTATTGGTTTGATACGCACAAGGTGATGTTGCATGTAAAATAGCATATTCACATGCCGACATAGGGAGTTTTGTTCTTATAAGCAATGGTTTAACTATTAATTGGAGACATTTAATAAATGATACTACCAGACCATTTTGGGTATAAATATAAGCAACAGGTTGTTCAACTATGATTTCAGTTGACATACAATAATCATTAAAAGCCTGAAATGTAAACTCACTAGCATTATCAAGACAAATTGTATTTATTGTATAATCTGAAAATTGTGCTCTTAATTTAGTTACTTGAACAAGCAATCTTGCAAATGTCAAATTGCAAGTTGATAATAAACATATATATGATCATCTTTTATATGCATATAATAAAATCATATAATATCTAAATGGTCCACATGGTGGTTGAAGGAGTTTACATACATAATCATGTATACGTTCCAAAAACACAGGAGATTCAAATCCAACTTTAATTGGCGATGATCTAATAATAAGTTTTCCTTGAGAACAAACAACACAAAAAAATTTCATTAAATTGAAGAATCTTCTAGTTCTTTAAAGGATGACCATGTAAATTTTCAATAATTTTCTACATTATATTAGATCCGAGATGGCCTAACTGGTCATGTCAAATAATAAATGTATAGGAATCAATATTCATTTGCTTCACCAAAGCATGTATTCAACCATGCGGATATTTGTATAGTACAAATCGGGGAAAAAAATCAAGTAATTTTTTCAAAATATATTTTCTACCCGTCATTTTTGTAGTAATACAAAGATATTCGATTTTGTCATCATATGCAATCTCACTATGATACTCATTTTGATAAATGTCTTTGAAACTTAATAAATTTCTTTGAAACTTACTACAAAATAATGCATCATTGATTACCAATTTGGTTTCCTTAGGCAATAATAAATTAGTTCTTCTATAGTCTTCAATCAATTTTGTGCTACTAGTTATTATATGAACTTTGGCTTCTTCTATCTTCAAATAAGATAAATATTTTTTTATCTCTTATTATAGTATGCGTCATAGCAATGTCTACGAGACATATATCGGCTTCTTCCGGCGGTGGTCCAATTGAAAAGGGGGGGGGTCCAAAATATACAAAAAAAAAAAAAGGAAAAAAAAAAAAAAAAAATAGAAAAAAAAAAAAAAAAAAAAAAAAAAAAAAAAAAAAAAAATAAATTTGTGGGATATTAATAATTATTTTTTATCCAACAAAAAAAAAAAAAAAAAATAAATAAATTTTTTTTTAAAAAAAAATTTTTGTTTTTTATATTTTTTGTGGGGGTTAAAATTAAAATTTTTTTTTTTTAAATTATTTTAAAACTTTTATATTTTTAAATTTTAAATTTTTTTTTTTTTTTTTTTTTTTTTTTTTTTTTTTTTTTGTTAATTTTATGTAAAAAAATTATGGTGGAAGAAATGTTGTGGGGTTGGTGAAAACACCGAATAGAACAATCAGCAAATAAGAGAAAAGAAGAACACAATAATAACAACTAAGAGAAAAGAAAGACACAATAATATATGGGCAAGAGAGAAAACTCCACTATAAATAAAGAAATATCCAAGAGAGAAGATATTTGGGATGATTAAAGAAGAAGGAAGAGGCATTCTTTTATAGCCTCTTCCTCTCCACATATTCCCACATCAGTCGATGTGGGACTAATATTACAACAATCTCCCACTTGGAGATTAGATTGAGAACCAATCAATCTCCACACCAGTCTCTATCTTGCCACCACCATGCTGTCTATGTCTCTATCAAGCCATACAAGGATCTGCACCAAATAAACTTGCCAGTATTGATTGCTTTTGTCAATGCATCTGCTAGGTTCTCTTTCGTGTGGATTTTCTCGCATATCCACCCTTCCATCTTCCACCACTTCACGAACAAAATGATATTGTACTTCTATGTGTTTTGTCCTGGAATGAAAAGTTGGATTCCTTGCAATGTGCAAGGCACTCTGACTGTCACAATACAAGAGAATCTTCTCGTGTTTGTGCCCAAGTTCTTCCATGAATCTTCTTATCCAGATTGCTTCTTTACAAGCTTGTGTAGCTGCCATATACTCAGCTTCTGTTGTAGACAGTGCTACAACTGTTTGTAGTTTAGATACCCACTCACGGCTCCTCCCTGCAATTGTAAACACATAGCCGTAGTGGATTTCCTTTTATCAAGATCCCCGCCAAAATCGGAATCAACATATCCTCCGACAAGTAAATTCAGATCCTCCATAACATAGAGCAAGCATCCAAGGTTCCTTTAATGTATCTTAGGATCCTCTTCACTATAATCCAATGCTCTTGTCCCGGATTCGCCATATGCCGACTAATCACTCCCACTCGCATGTGCAATGTCCGGTCTTGTACATATCATAGCGAACATCGGACTTCCCACATCGCCGATGCATACGGTACTCGAGACATTTCCATCCTCTCTCGCTTCATTGCTAGGACACATACTTGAGGATAACTTGAAATTAACAGGAAGAGGAGTAGAAATTGGCTTACAGGTCTTGCATATTGAAGCGGCGCAAGACTTTCCTTAAGTAACTCTTTCCGAGATAGCCAAATCTTCCTGTTATTTCGTCTCGGTGAATTTGCATCCCTAGAATCTTGTTTGCGGGTCCCAGATCCTTCATTTCAAATTCCCTAGCCAACCGAGCCTTTAATTCTACGATCCGATCTTTGTTGGGGCTCGACACCAACATATCATCGACATACAACAGTAAAATGATGAAATCATCATCACCAAACCTCTTGTAATACGCACAAGGGTCTCAAGCAAGTCTGTTGTATCCAAGGCTCAATATGAAGGAATCAAATCTCTTATACCAACATCTTGGCGCCTGTTTTAAGCCGTATAGAGATTTGTTCAACCCCGCAAACCAAGTTCCCCTTTTTCGGTTCTTCAAAACCTTCTCGGTTGGAGCATATAGATTTCTTCTTCAAGATCTCCATGAAGAAATGCAGTTTTTACATCTAATCGCTCAAGATGTAGATCAAACGTAGCACAAAGTGCCGAACTATCCGGACGAGTAGTAAGTCGAACCACCGGAGAAAAGATTTTCGTGAAATCGACACCTTCTTTCTCGAGCATATCCTTTAATCACCATTCTTGCACGATACCGCTCTACTTGATCATCACTGTTTCGTTTGATCTTGTAAACCCATTTGTTACCAATGGGCTTCCTTCCGTGCGGTAAAGGTACAAGCTCCCACGTCTTATTCTTATGAAGAGCTTCTAGTTCTTCTCCGCATAGCCGCCATCCAAAGTGACGCTTCGAGCTATCAATCGCTTCTCCGAATGTTGATGGCTCACCATCTTCTGTTAGAAGACAGTATGCAATGTTGCTCTCCATAATATAATCAGACTGCCAGGTTGGTGTATGTCTTTCACGAGGTGACCGTCGAACTTCTACAATTGTAGACTCAACTGGTACTTGTTCCTCATTTTCTCGATTCTCGCCTCCGGAAGAATTTTTCGGATTGGACTTCTCTTCCTCCCGAACTATTGTACTCTCCGGAATTTCTATTGAAATGCTACTCACATCTTCCTTTTGCAGCTTATCTTCGCAAAAATGACATCTCTCATTGATGACGACTTTGTGGGCAGTGGGATCCCACAGTCGATACCCCTTGACTCCATCAGCATTTCCCAAGAATCTGCATTTTCTGGATTTTGGATCCAACTTCGAAATTTCTTGGGGATGATACATCACGTACACAGGACTCCCAAATGTGTGCAGGCGTGAATAATCAACTGGCTTGCCAGTCCACATCTCCATCGGTGTCTTCAAATCAATCGATCTTGTTGGTGATCGATTAATCACATAGCGAGCGGTGTTTTTACGGCTTCTGCCCAAAAGGACTTAGCCATACTTGCAGTTCTCAACATGGCTCTCGTTCTTTCGAGTAGAGTTCTATTCAACCGCTCCGCTACTCCATTCTGTTGAGGAGTGTAAGCCACCGTGAGTTGTCTCTTGATGCCTTCTTGATTACAAAACTCAAAGAAGTCATCCCCTGTATATTCACCGCCATTGTCCGTCTCCGAGGCACTTGATTTTCTTCTCAGTTTCTCGTTCAACTTGCGCTTTGAATGTTTTGAAAACTGAAAACACATCTGACTTCTTCTTGATAGGAAACACCCAACATCTTCTGGAATAATCATCAATGAAAGATACATAGTACCTTGCTCCTCCCAGAGATGTAACCGGTGCTTGCCATACATCAGAGTGAACTAATTCCAGAATACTTTTACTCCTGGAATCAGATGCATTGAACTTCAATCTATGCTGCTTGCTTGTAACACAGTGCTCACAAAAGGGTAATGAAACCTTTGTGAGACCCGGGAGTAATTTCTGTTCTGCGAGAACCTTCAACCCTTGCTCTGACATGTGGGCCAATTTTCGATGCCACACTTTTGTCATCTCTTCTGCAGTACCGGTTGATGCAACTGATGCTTCTGCCTCCAGACATGTTTCTCCCATTACTTCGTACAAATTTGCAGCGCCCCTTTCAGCTTTCATCACAACTAGCGCTCCTTTGACGATCCTCATCATTCCATTTTGGATGCGTGTCTTGCACCCAATTTCATCTAATTGTCCCAAAGACAATAGATTCTTCTTTAAGCCCTTCACATGCCGCACATTTTGAATAGTGCGTACCATACCATCGTACATCTTCAACTTGATGGTGCCAACTCCAACAATCTCCAAGGCATGATCATTTCCCATGTACACAGACCTCCGTAGAGATAGGTTCATAAGTTTGAAACCAATCTCTGCGAGAGGTCATGTGCCATGTTGCTCCCGAATCCAAGATCCAAGCATCACTATGTTCCAATCTATCCTTGGCTGCCATTGTTGATTCGTTCGTAAAGAATATCTCCTTCAGCAATGCACCCTTGAGATGTCTCTGTCTTATCTACACCCTTTTTGAATCGACACTCTTTTTTGAAGTGTCCCCTTTTGCCACAATTGTAGCACTTGAAATTCTTCTTACCCCTGGATTTTGACCTCCCTTGATTGTGACTCCCATCGGAATCACGTTCCGTTGACCTTCCTCGAGTCATAGACAAAGCTTCGCTTGTTGTGAGCTTGCCTGTCTATCTTCTCTGCCTTTTCGTCTACTTTCTTCTTCAAGAATTGTAGCAGCGACATCATCAAATACCAAATAATCAGAGAGGATATTACTGGTTAAATTGATAATGATTGGGTCATATGAATCTGGAAGACTTTGGAGTAGAATTTCAGCACGTTCTGTGGTAAAACATTATGTCCCAACGTTGAAAGTTGAGAACATAACGAAATCGAGTATGTAAGTGCTCAGAATCGATGTAGATTCGACATCCGTAAGGTATACAACTTTCTCTTCAAGAAGATTTTGTTGTGAAGTGATTTGGCTTCATACAATTTGATGAGATGATCCCAAACCTCCTTAGCAGTTTTCTTCTCTTCTACGCCCGCTAAAATATCATCTGATAATGCTAGATGCAAATCAGAAAGAGCGATCGCATCTATTCCGCTTTCCACTTTTCGTTGTCCGTGAACTCCGCTGGCCGAACATTGATGGCTTCAGCAGCGATTATCTTTTATCAATAATGCCTTCATCTTCAATTTCCATAATGAGAATTTCGTGCCGTCAAACTTGCCGATATCAATTTTTGCTGCCATTGCTTCTATCACGAGCTGTTGTTGGCTGCAGAATAACTCCCACTATTTCACGTGAAACTTGTCTTCTCAGGTTATCTCCACCTGGTATATGGTTGAACCAAAATGCACCAGAAAAATTTCCAGGAAAGACTGGAGGGACACAAGCGGTCCGCTTAAAAACCAGACTCCTTAGACAAAATTTTCCTAGACATGCACTTAATCACCCAATACACCTTTCTAGGATACCCGAAAAGAAACCACGTGAAATTGCGACTTCTGCAGCACCTCCGTAGGATAAAAAACAATATCTTACTTATTTTTCTGATGTGAAGGATCCACCTAAGTGGCAATCACAGAGCATACTATAAGTAGATACTCACACCCTAAACCAAACAAACAAACCCCCCAAGGAATTTTCCTTTTCTGATGTGGAAGCTCGGACTATGCCGCAACCACACGAGCATACTTGGAAAAACCTCGCTCTGATACCACTGTCGGGTTATGAAGAACCCACCGAATAGAACAATCAGCAAATAAGAGAAAAGAAGAACACAATAATAACAACTAAGAGAAAAGAAAGACACAATAATAACAACTAAGAGAAAAGAAAGACACAATAATATATGGGCAAGAGAGAAAACTCCACTACAAATAAAGAAATATCCAAGAGAGAAGATATTTGGGATGATTAAAGAAGAAGGAAGAGGCATTCTTTTATAGCCTCTTCCTCTCCACATATTCCCACATCAGTCGATGTGGGACTAATATTACAACACACGCAACCAATGGCCTTTCATTCCACATGCAAAAAAAAAATATTTTCTATATTTTAAAAAAAAATTAGAAGAATCTTTTTTTTTTTTTTTTTTTTTTTTTAAGGAAATAATAATTTTTTCTTCTTTTTTTTTCTTTCCATCACACGGCCATAATTATAATTTTTTTTTCAGGCTTATCATTAATTGCTGCATTCACTTCAAGGAATGGAACAAAACCAGTAACATGCGCTTCATTATTTTTCATTAATAATTTATTATTCTGCTCAGCCACAAGGAGGCATGACATCAATTCAAAGTACTTCTTAAAACCATTTTCACGATATTGTTGTTGTAATAGCACATTTGAAGTATGAAAAGTTGAAAATGTTTTTTTTTAATAAATCATCATCAGTAATATTTTCTTCACATAATTTCAATTGATAACTAATTTTAAAAGCTGTAAAATTGTGCTTGCTTATAATTTTAAAATCTTGTAACCTCAAGTACATCCATTTATAGTAAGTTTTAGGTAGGATTACCGTCTTTTGATATCATACTTTTCTTTTAAATTAATCCACAATTCAAGTGGATCTTTCACAGTCAGATATTCTGCTTTCAATCCTACATTGAGATGATGGCAAAGAAAAATCATGGCCTTCGCTTTATCTTGATCGGCTGTTTTTTTTTCTTTCATAATTACATTTCTAAAATCTTTAACGTCAATGTGGATCTCAGCATCAAGGACTTATGACAAGTAATTCTTGTCCGTTATATCGAGGACCACAAATTTCAATTTCGTAAGATTTGACATGATGTAAGCTACTACAAAAGAGGAATTAAAGATAAAATTAAATTTCATGTAAACATTAAATAATATGTGCATGATCTAATATTGAAGTAATGAAGAATATTTGATCATAAAAACTAATATAAATTAGGAGATGACATGAAAATTACCTCAAAACACAATTACTTTGAGAGAAGTCATACTCAAAAACAAAATTACTTCGATAGAGTTGTACTCAAGACAAAATTACTTTGAGCAAAATCTTGCTAATAACGTATTATAAAATAGAGAAAATATATTAAAGACAATAAAGAAAACTAAGATGAGATCAATCAAAAAATTATTTATTTACTTGAGTGTATTACATATTTATAGTAGAAGTAGCACCTTCTCTAATATAGAAATATCAAAGTCTACAAAGAAATACAATATATGATTCTTGAACACAATAAGATGTTTTTGATATGGAATGATAGATCATTGCTCATATAGAAGGTGCATAGAATGGAAATATTGGCTACCAACATTGTGCGTTAAAATGACTGCAGTCTTCAATTAAGATGAAAATGTGAATCCTCAAGATTGCATGCTGAGGTGGTTGAGATCTTCAATTGGAACTATTATCTCTTTGATGGTGTTGGATATCCACAATTAATATTATTTATAATGAAAATAAATAATCTAAAATTTTGCCCATTTAAGTTGACAATCAAGAATTAAGTCATGAAAAAAGACTTGGTTTTAAATTCAAATGAAGTGTCTTTGAAAAAAAACCCTTAAAAGAGTTTGTGGCTATTAAAAACCAACTCATGTGTGATTGGAATTATGTTTGGTTTGTGCAATCATTGATGGGAGCATCTGCGCCATGAAAAAAAAATTTGGTTTTAAATTCCAATGAAGTTTCTCTACAAGGAAAAAGAAGAAAAAAAAAAAAAACCTTAAAAGAGGTACTCGTGTGGCTATTAAAAAGCAACTCATGTGTGATTGGAATTTTGTTTGGTTATGCAATCATTGATGGAAGCATTTGTTTCAAGCTAGCCATGACCTAACGGTTTGTTTTGCATGCAAATAATGTATGCCATCTAATCACTAGCCTTGTCATTTTCAAATTCGAATTCTCATCTCAATGAAACTAAGGACTACCATGAATATCATTTATATGTGATCAACCATGTCCACTCACCAAATGGATATTTTTTTTTTTGTCTTTGTTCTTTTTATTTTATTTTATTGTTGATTAAGAGTGAAAATTCCAAGGTTAGTCGAGCTGGCAAGTAGCATCAGCTATTATGTATGGAGTTCTACAAGTTCGGATCATCTCTCCGTCGGGGGAGCACTCTGGTCCCCGACGACTTTACAACCATATACTGCAGTGGGGCCCATAAGTAAAAAACAATAAAAAAATTTAAAAAAAAAATCATAACTTAATCCTGTGAGGCCCACCATAATGGGTGGTTGTAAAGCCGTTGGAGAGCACAGAGAAATGATCCAGACTCGAGTTCTATACACATTTGAGCCCACTCAGGTAGGAATTTCTTTAGTCTTTTCAATGAAATTTTGATGATTTTCATTCAACTCCAATAATTGATTTCGTCCATGTTTTTATGAGTTCAATATGAACCCACAAGATTAGGAAGAAATACCCTCACACGGGATGGCCCCACCCAGCCCGAAATTGTTCGAGCTGAGGGTCCTCAGGCCAAACACAGCCCATTAACATTTGATTCAGGCTGGTTCAGGCTATAACGGGCTGGTTTGGTTTGGTTTCAATGGTTCTAGTTGAAAATTGACGCCCCTTTAGGTATTTGGACTACATGCCCAAAAATTTTACGTTTTTCAAGTGAATTAAGTTCCTTTGAATTGCGTTTTTCCATTTTGGCCAATCATTTATTTGTTTACATTCATCCATGAATTTAAGTTCAAGATCCTCGTCTTGTTTCATTATTTTAACCGAAACATTATAAGCAAAAATGTTATCGATAACTATAAAATGTATCGATAACTATATCTTTTCGGTTCCATTTTTTTTTTTTGTAGTGATATAACTAATCAAGATCTCTTCATTATTTTTAGGTACCTAAACATCTTATGATTTTTTATGAAAAGTATGCCTTTAGGATTTTCATGATCAATTGTCTCCATATTATGATCATCTTGATTATTTGCTCTCTTTTTTTTTTCCTAAGATTTTTATCCTTAGAATCGATTGGTTTTCCATGTTTCAAACGTGTTTTAATTTCATTTGCACTAATAGATTATCCTGCAAAGACATTAATTAGAATAAGAGCATTTATAGCTGGAATATAAAATATCGTAATTATTAGCAAGTCAGTAAAAACATCTGGTAGTTGATTCGCAATATTTTGTAAATGATTTATGTTTTGAACTTCAAGTTCACATCGCTTAGTGCGAGGATCTAAATGAGATAAAGATAATGTATTCCAATAAAGCTCTTTTATCAACTTTTTATTCTCTCCCTCTGATGTTGGAAAAACTTATTTATCAAAATAACAATCAACAAATCTTGCTTAAATGAATCTTCAATCATTGGTTTTAGATATTGAATTATAGAGGGAGATTCATATTCAACATATATTCTCAACTTTCTTTGAGGATCCATTTTTATGTGTTGTGGTGGAGCAATTGAAACATAAACATCACAACCAAATATTATAACATAGAAAATATTTGGCTCTTGACCATAAGCCAATTGTAATTGAAATAATTTATGATAACTTGTTGGCTTGATACATATAAGTAATGTTGCATGTAAAATAACATATCCCCATGCCGACGTAGGGAATTTTGTTCTCAAGCAATTGTCTAGCTATTAATTGGAGACGTTTAATAAATGATTCTATCAGACCATTTTAGGTATGAACATGAGCAACAAGCTGTTCAATTGTGATTCCAGTTGGCATGCAATAATCATTAAAAGCCTAAGATGTAAACTCACCAGCATTATTAAGACGAATTGGCTTTATTGTATAATTTAGAACTTGTGCTCTTAATTTAATTATTTAAGCAAACAATCTTGCAAATACCAAATTATAGGTTGATAAAAAACATACATATGGTCATTTTGTAGATGCATCTAATAAAACCATATAATATCTAAATGGTCAACATAATTGTTGAACAGGTCCACATATAGCACATTGTTAGCGTTTCTAAAAATGCAGGGGATTCAAATCCCTTGAGAACAAGCAACACAAGAAAATCATTGAATTGAAGAATCTTCTGGTTTTTCAATAGATAACCATGTGAATTTTCAATAATTTTTCGCATCATGTTCGATTCGGGATGACCCAACCAGTCATGCCAACTAATAAAGCTATTGGAATCAATATTCATTTGATTCACCAAAGCATGTATTTCAACCATGCAAATTCTTGTGTAGTACAAACCAAAAGAAAAAGCAGGTAATTTTTTCAAAATATAATTTCTACCTATCACTTTTGTAGTAATACAAAGATATTCTGTGCAGTCTCAATATAATATTCATTTTGACGAATGTATTAAAAACTTAACAAGTTTATTTGAGACTACAAAATAATGCATTATTGATTACCAATTTGGTTCCCTTAGATAATAGGAAATTAGCTCTTCCAGAGTTTTCAATCAATTTTATACTACTAGTTATTGTATAAACTTTGGCTTTCTCTGTCTTTAAATAAGAGAAAAAAAAATTTCTTAGTATAGTATACGTCGTAGCACTTAGTATTTCTCTCTTAGTATAGTATGCATCGTAGCACTATCTACGAAGCATATATCTTCACTGATCTTGAATCTAATTGAAAATTTAGGGATATCCATATTCTTCATTAAAATGAAACATAATACATCAAAAAAAAATGTAGAAAATAATAAAGAAAGAAATAAAACTAAAAGAAAAAACAAACTAATTAAAAGCATAACATCAATTTTATTCGAACCCAAATAACATAATAAAATCATCAAACATTATCTTCAAAGAAATTTGGAGCATTTAGATGCATAATGTCTATGCGGCTATCAAAATTATCTTCTTTATAACCAAAATTTACTTCAATACTATTATTTTGAAAAGCCAAATTCGTATCCACATTATTATTTTTTTTATTGAAGTTTGATAAAGCTTGACAAAATATTCTGGAGTACGATAGATATGCAACCAATGGTCTTTCATTCTACATCAATTTTACATACAATAAGATACTCTTGATATTGAATGATATATTGTTACTTAATATAAAAGGTGCATATAATGGAAATATTAACTGCCAACATTGTGTACTAAGATGATTGTGATCTTCAATTAAGATAGGAATGTGAACCACCAAAATTACATGCTGATGAGGTGGTTGAGATCTTCAATCTGAAGTATTATCTCTTTGGGGATGATGAATATCCACAATCAATATTATTTGTAATAAAAATAAATAATTTTAAATATTGTCCATTTAAGTGAATAATAAAAAATTAAGACCAGTTTAAATGAGTGTCATGAATTTTTTTTTTTTTTAAAAAAAAAATTTAATTCAAATGAAGTTTCTCAGCAAGAAAGAAGAAAAACCTTAAAAGAGAAACCCGTGTGGCTGTTAAAAAGCAACTCATGCTTTACTGGAATTATGTTTGGTTTATGCAATCATTGATGGAAGCATTTGTTTCAAGCTAGCTATGACCTAACGGTCTCTTTTGCATGAAAATAATGTCTGCCATCTAATCACTAGTCTTGTCATTTTCAAATTCGAATTCTCATCTCAATGAAACTAAGAACTACCATGAGTATCACTTATCTATAACCAACTATGTCCACTCACCAAATGGATTTTTTTTTTTTTGCCTTTCTTCTTTGTTTTTTATTTTATTGTTGATTAAGACTGAAAATTCCAAGGTTAGTCGAGCTGGCAAGTCACACCAGCTACTAAGTATAGAGTTCTACGAGTCCTAATCATCTCCGATTAGGGAGTACTCTGTGGTGGGGCTCACAAGTAAAAAATAAAAAAAAATTTAATTAAAATGTCACCATCTAATCCTGTGAGGCCTAGCGTAGTGTGTGATTGTAAAGTCATCAGGGAGCACAGAGGAGATGATCCGAACTCAAGCTCTACATACATTTGAGCCCACTCAAGTAGGAATTTCTTCAGTCTTTTCAATGGAAGTTTGATGATTCTCATTCAACTCCAATAATTGACTTCGTCCATCTTTTTATGAGTTCAATATGAACCCACAAGACTAGAAAAAAAAATAAAACAAAAAATGTCATCTATGCTTACATGGTATTCAGATCCTTTCCACCTAACCTGGTCATGCTCCCATCCTACTCGTGTGCATGATATGTAATGTGTTGGGAATCCGGATCATCACCCCCGATGGGGAGCACAGACGATTTTTCCACCACAAAAATGGTGGGCTCCACCTCTGAATAATATTAAAAAAAATACCTCCATCACCACCCCTGGGCCCCATGTATTTTGTGGTGATAAGCAGTCGGAGAGCACTTTTGTGCTCCCCCAACGAGATCGCTGATCTGGACTCGTGTGTTGGTGCACTTGATGACAGCAATTACCAAAAATTCTCTTTTTAATCTAAGTACGTGCAATGGATAACTTTTTAACATGGCCTCCACCGTTGCTGCTGCTGTTGCCAGCAGACAAAGGAAGTGCAACTGCAAACCTAATTTTTTCCTCGTTTAGAATATTTTTAATAAATCATTATCTAGATTAAAAATAAATAAGTTAAACAACGGGCATTTCCGTAATTGTATTATATTATTATCATAAAACATGGGCATTTCCGTAATTGTATCTCTCAAAAAGAACGGAGTAAACGCACGAACGGGACTCTTATCTATCTATGGGCCAGATTTGAATAAGGTGATAAAAACTAACAAAACAAATCCAACACGACTTTCAAATCTCAGTGGACCCCACACTTTCAAGAATCTGTTTTCTCTAGAGAGAGAGAGAGAGGGGAAGAAAGAAAGAAACAAAACTCAAATCTTGTTGGCTACTTAGAATTTAGAAGAAAGCGATAGAGAGAGAGAGAGAGAGAGAGAGAGAGAGAGAAGGAAGAGAGACGAGGCGAGGCGATGCAGCAGCGAAGTAGGAGAGGAAGCAGAGCAGCAGCAGCAGCAGAGGAAGCAAATCATTCGATTTTGGAAAACCCATTTGGTGGAAGAAATCAACCATAGCAATAAATGCCATATTCGCAGGGATTAAAACCTAAGAAGCCATTAAACAAACCTACGAGCTGGCCAGAACTTTGGTTCAGAGAGAGAGGTCTCAAGCATGTTATTTTCAATTCTCTCAAAGGAACACCATTCACGGAACAGAAATTTTCGACAGAGGTGGAGAAGAAAGTAGCCCTAGATTTCTTGAGGATCGACGTTACCTCTCTGTTATCCGACGAGCTTCTCCTTCGAATTTTATCTTACCTTCCCGATTCCCAACGCAAATCCAATTCTCTTGTTTGCAAGCGGTGGATGTTCCTGCAAGGACGTCTGGTTCACTCAATCAAGTTGCTTGACTGGGATTTCCTCGTATCTGGTAGACTTCTCTCACGTTTCCCTAACCTCACCGATGTTAATCTTGTTTCAGCCTGCATTGAGTCGCCAAGGAATTCTAGTATCTTATTGACGCATAAATTATTGTCGGTTTACATTGATGTTGATTCCTTGGCCGGTGGGTTTGTTCCTGAGGATCATTTGTTGCCGCCGGCTTCAATTGATCGAGGACTACGAATTCTTGCCGAAGGATGCCCAAATTTGAGGAAGCTTGCTCTCATTGCTGCAACCGCGTCTGGGTTGGCAAGCATTGCCGAGGAATGTCCGACGTTGCAGGAATTGGAGCTGCACCATTGCACGGATCTCGCATTGCAGGGGATCTCTGCTTGTAAGAATCTCCAGATCTTGAGTTTGATTGGGACCGTGAATGGTTTCTATACTTCTTTGGTTTCCGATATCGGATTGACGTTCTTGGCGAACGGATGTAAGCGTCTTGTGAAACTTGAGCTGAGCGGGTGCGAGGGGAGCTACGATGGAATCAAAGCTATTGGGCAGTGTTGCCTTATGCTCGAGGAGCTCATCCTATGCGACCACAGGATGGATGGTGGGTGGATGGCAGCTTTGTCGTTCTGTGAAAATTTGAAGACTTTGAAGCTTCAGTCATGCAAGAGGATTGATCCCGCACCAGGGCCTGTTGAACATTTGGGGTCTTTGCCTACTCTTGAACGGCTACAACTGCAGAGGTGTCAATTGCGAGATGAGGAGAGTTTGAAAGCATTGTTTTTTATATGTAAATCTGTCAAGGAGATGGATTTTCAGGACTGTTGGGGTTTGGATAATGAGATGTTCAGCTTTGCAAGTCACTCCAGGTACCTTTTTCTCTTGTTCTTTCTCTCCCCACTGCTACTTATTCTTGCTTTCCATGCTTTATGTTTGCTAAGAGTATGATTTCAATAACGTTCTTGAGTTGTGCAGCTGAGAACAAAATGTTAGTTAAAATTATAAATGCACATTGTTGGACCAGACTTCTTAGGTTCTTTTTGTAACTCTTTTTGCTTGATTATAAAATCAGATAGCAAGAACAGATCAGAATGGTGTTTTTTTTTCCAGCACCTTAGTGTTCCGATTTCCTGTATGAAGGGACTGTTGCTTGTATACAAGTGCTATCTAGGTGAAGGGAAACTTATATTAAACGTTATTAAACATCATTTTCATCATCAAATAACTTACCTTGGTGATTATATGTCTTGACAGAGGAGGATGGTGGATGCCTCATGTTCAGAAAGTATTTAGCAAAACCTTTTTAAATCCTAAAGTTTATTTCATCTTTCCAGGATCCAGAGTGGAATCACAAGGTTGATTCATGTAGCTAGCTACTCACAAAAAGTACTGATCTGTTTTAGTTACCTGAGTTGAATTGGGTACAAAAGAAGATGTATCGTGTAGAGTGCTGTCCTGTTACGCACACTTTACCCTCATTCCTTCTAAGAGAATTTCACAATGTTTACTCGTGCAATTACAACGATGCTATTAATGTCAAATGAACAATTTTGATATTTATGTTTAGTTCTTTTGTAGGAGTTACAAACTTGCCAGGTTATCTTGTTTCTACTTCAGCAGTTTACGTCTCTAGTTTTAAGCTTCTGGAGTGTAGTGTCAACTAAACCAAAGGTTTAGGTCTCTGTTTTACCCTCATCTTTCAAGGTCACAAAACTGTGTCATGGCAATATCTTGGCAAGTTGGTGTATATTTTTTTCCTATCTTGACTTGGTGGTGGGTTTTGGTGGTCATATGGTCAAGAAAGGTTCTAAAATTTGACACTCACCTGATCTTATGCCTTCGAAACACATGGAAACATTAGTTTACAAATTCAGACCCATTTGGACCCTATGTTGGTGCTTTATGGTGTAGATGAGCTGCACCCCATGCTATTTAATCAGAATAGAGGTGCAAAACAGCTTAATTAAGAATTAGGGAAAGGAGAAAAAAAATACAATCTATAAACCATTTATGCTTGAGGCATCATATTATCATCATACATAGTAATGGTTTGGCAGATTGCTAATAATTGGCAGAAACTTTGGAAGAAACTTAGATTAAACAAATACAGGTGTATGTGTAGTGCTGAAATGAGTGTTCTCTGTACTTTAATCCAGAAGCTCCCTCAATGTTTTTATTGGATTGTGTATACCACTTCAGGAACTGTGACATCCTCTTTGCTCTATGGCTTATTGAATTGCACAGAAATGTGATCAATCAAAGTATGTTAGACCTCCGCTATTTTAGTTTCATCTCTTCAAGTAGTCTACTAATCAGGAATCCATGCTACTCATCTAATACAACTTGTTTTGAAGTCTACTCACAAGTCATACATCTCGTTGGAAATAGATTTTTTTTCCCCCTTGACAGACGTTGGTTGGTTCTTTTTCTTTTTTCTTCCCCAAATTGGACACTACATCTAAGGATATTGAGAAGAAAAGTAAGTGATTCCGCGTAACCATTTCTTAATATGCATGTAATCCTACTCTTTACATGGTTACATTTTGAAATTGCCATGGTTGTTTCAACAGGCAACAAATAATTCCGGTGGCTTCAAAATCCAGGACAAAAAATTTCAAACTTTTTTGCTTTTGAGAGTTCATTTGTTTGAGTTTTGATTGGCAGTCTACCTTTTTTGCAGGAGGGTAAAGTCTCTATCTTTGGAAGGATGCTCATTGCTAACAACAGATGGTCTAGAGTCAGTCATTTTCTCATGGAAGGAGCTTCAGAAGCTTAGAGTAGTCGCATGTAATAATATAAAGGACGCTGAACTTACTCCTACACTATCAAGCTTGTTTTCAGTTCTAAAGGAGTTGAAATGGAGACCAGATTGCCGATCTCTTCTTGCATCAGATCTTGATGGAACTGGAGTTGGAAAGAAAGGGCGTAAATTCTTCAAGAGAATACAGAGCACCTGAGCTTCTCTTAAATTTAAATTCAGCTGAATCCAACAAAGTTCCCAAGGAAAAAGAAACATTCAGCAACAATTCAAATCATGCAGCTATGACAGACACTGCCAACATATGCTGTAGTCATTCTCATGCTACTTCAAGATGGTTAACATGGTAGTTGACCGAGGTTTATAAACAACCAGAAGGAGAGCTAAATTTGTACAAATGACGGTGCCCCTTCACCTTTTCTTATGCATGTTGATTTGAGCTTCAATCTCTAGCACAGGATTCAAAATTGATGTATTTACCCTGTTCACTCTGTCTATGATATTATTTTCTTTGTTAAAAAAGATAGATATGCTAATCCCCTTCCATTCTTGTATTTGAAACTACTTGCCAGAAGGAAATGTAGTAGATGGATATCTTTGTGTAACAGTAGTTTGTTCTCCGTAAGTAGGATTTGTCTTTTGAAGATCAAGAATAGAGCCTACATGCTGAACTGAACTATTCTAACAGGAAATTTGTACAGTTAACTTTATTATGTAAATGATGTGAGCTTTTAGAAGCTTTAGATGAAAATGTGTCATCTATCCACATGAAAACCTATATATCACCTCCCATTAACTGTGACTGGTTTCCCTTTTTTTTCTCCTTTTTACTTACCCTATTGCATCAGAGTCAGAGGATGGATTCATCAAGAAGTTTTACTGTTTAAAAGCAACTGGATTCTTCAAGAAACTTTACTGTTAACCGTGACTGCCATTCTTCAAAACTACTAGTAGATCCCCCCCATCCCGACTTATTTATCCACAAAATCAGAGTAAAATATGATAATACAGAGACAACGGTTTCCTACAGTTGAATCAAGCCGCTAGGATAATCTGGAGAGGATGGGAAAAAGAACAGAGAACCCAACTCCGAGATTGAAAAGTACCATGGACCTCCTTAGTCTTGTGTTTAGTTCACCTTCTACGTTGTTTTGAATTTAATTTTTTTTTGGGGGGTATACTTCACTTGGTTGGAGATCAGCTTGTTGGTTATGGCTTCAAGACCAGAAAAACGATATCATACAAGCAAAGTACATCACTAATTGCCGAAACTAGCGAATTTCGCTTATATTTCCTCATTCAATTTTCCCAAATCCCGATTCCCAAACCAATCCTTATTATCATGACATGCAACCCCAAGGTCCCACCCACTTGTCAGTCATGCAACCCCAAGAGAACATATTTCTTCTCTTTTCAAAGTGGGGTTGCATCATGTGGGATAAGTCCGAAATTTGAATTAAACTTCACATATTCAGTCTTAATTGAGGTTTTTATCAGAATAAAAAGAGCAAAAACAGGCAGTGGTTACAACAATTCAAGGTTTCTATGTTAGGCGGTAGTTCTGGCACTGAAAGGAGAAAAAGTGAATACCAACAGAAGATGGAAGGGTTTCAAGTATATTTCACACCTTCTAAAACTAGATTTTGCTACTAGAGTTTGATTTGCAAAGTTTATTTTTTTGAGCTCACCGTCTTCTTCTTCAGTTCTTCACTTTTTATGTCTTCTCCGTCAAAGCAAGGATTTCGACCATGAAGCTGAACACGGTATGCGACATTTTGCAAGTTCAGTGCCCATTTTTTTCGCCGATTCGGCATTTCTCAAGCGATATTGTTTAACTTCGATTTTCGGTGCAGCTTTCGATTCGGTACTCACCGAACTAGGCGAAATTCGCTAAAATGTTTTACCTTGATGCAATATTGTTTAACTTCAATTTTCGATGCAGCTTTCGATTCAGTACTCACCGAACTAGGCGAAATTCGCTAAAATGTTTTACCTTGATGCGATAATGTTTAACTTCGATTTTCGATGCAGCTTTCGATTCGGTACTCACCGAATTAACTTCGATTTTCGGTGCAGCTTTCGATTCGGTACTCACCGAACTAAGCAAAATTCGCCAAAATATTTTACCTTGCTTAGAAGACGAGGGCAGCAGAAGCACCCCCCCAAAATATAATACCACTGAGCTAACTCATTTGTCGTAGATATGGTTTTTTTTTCCTTTTTTTTCTTTTTCTTTTTCTTTTTCTTTTTCTTTTTCTTTTTCTTTTTCTTTTTCTTTTTGGGTGTCTGTCAAATGAAGGTAAAAGTTCTAAGTTGGAAAGAAGGGAATCGTACCAAACTGATGAAGGTTCGGCAATGGGAGTCCGCTCACAGACTGCCTTACGTGCTTGCGTCTATTGTATATGATTCAAAATCAATATTCAGATGTGGCCAATAAACGTAGCCAGAAATCAAGCAGGGAACAGATTACACCCATCAATTCCCCGTTTTAAGAAAGGTTTCAACCAGCAAGCATTCAACCATCTTCTAGACTGCACTTGGGAGGCATCGAGCTTCTACAGCGGCAAGCAGAATATGTTGTTGCCATAGACGCAAGCATAAGACCCTTTCCCTACCATAGGCCACTTTCAACTCAACTCTGCCACTTCCTCGGTTACAACAGAATATGTCACTAATGGTAACTCTTTTTTATACATTTCAATTTTCCAATACTATCCCAGTTAAACTCAGTGTTTTCTGTCAGAAACCAACCCCCCCAACACCCACCCAAAAAAAAATTGAAGAAACCATACAATAAACCTATAGTTCTGTCAATCAGGTACATCAGATTTTACAAAACCTAAAAAGTTAGACAATCAAACTGAAGAAGTCTAATGTGTACTATCCCAGTAAAAACTCTCAATGTGTGTTGTCAGAGATCCCCCCAGAAACCATACTATCATCCAGAGGTTTAGGCCCTCCACAAGATCTTGAAACTGACTCAAATAGTTTCTCTATCTCCGGTGCACACCTTGTGAATGATCGATTCCAAAAATTATACCTAGGATTCTGCAGATTAGGAAACAAACCAGTTATAAAATGGGTACATGCAACGAGACTTTTATTTAAAAGAAAATAGAAATTTCACCAATTGCCTATAATTTCACTGAAATCCCTTTCCATTTACCTTGATGAGCTCAATGAAAGTGATAAGAAGGCCCCATGGATGAGGCCTGTTGACAATCAACCGTTCCAACAAGACCCTAGTTATTTGCTCCTGTATAATTTCCTGTGAATCAAGGAGTCAAATAAGTAACTAAAAGCTTTTGCCATAGACATTTGTATTTATATGAAACTGAATTTAGAATACAAAATACTATTCGCTCAAAAAATGGACTATTATTATTATTGTTATTATTTTGAGGGTTTTTTTTTCTTTTCTTTTTTTCTTTTTTGAGGGGGCAGGGTCGTTTGGTGATTTGTATAAACATCAACATAACAAAACAAAATAATAGAATGACATGCTTACCTGGTTTGCTTCGGCAAACAAGTATAGGAGCACAAAAGAGAAGTAATGTGTATTGTTATTTGGATACCGCAGCTGGTTAGCAACAGCATTCAGGAAGAGATAACGGCCTTCAGTATCAAGTTCCCCAATCAAAGTCTGGAATATATCCATGGCAGCACCCACCAAGAAAATATCCATGGAGGCGCCCTGCGCCATTGGCTGTGCATGTGGTGTAGTCCTTGTCGGTTGTTGCTGAATAGCCTGCAATAGACCAACCAAAACGCAAGCAATAAATGAAAGGTCCAGTCTTTCTAACATGGCAAATCAAGAATACCAATCAACCAGAACAGCTGGATGGGCAAATCAACCATCAAAGAGTCAGAAACTAAAGGATCAGAAGTTCAGAACAAGAGAGGAGAAGGTCGGAGAAGATGAGAGGAGAGGATAAATCAACAAATTCAGTACCTCACTGGAGAGGTCAAAGGTAAATATCAAAAAGTAAAAATACAAATTGAGCTGAGATGAAATGAACCAGGACTAACTTATCCCTATCAAATGAGCAAGATATAACAGAAAGACTCAACCAGAGGGAAATCTAGTAAAATGATAAACTTCTGGATAAACAAAAATCCCCTTCTAAAACCATCAGCACTACATACATGCCAACAATCATCCTTAGTCTATACCCGAGATGAGAACTGAAAGAGTATTATGCCAAATATTATTTTACCAGGATGCACTTGTGGATGCTGAAATTCACACTGAAACATTGAATCCAACTAAGTGATACCCAAATGACAGGACGTGGGGAGTTGCGGACAATGGTGCTTCTGAATGTATTTCTGAATATTAATAGGTACTTGATTCATATAAAACCAGTCATACAAATATGTTCCATTTAAGTCCAACTAAATGATACCCAAGCAACAGGATCTGTGGAGTTGTGGGCAATGATTCTTCTGAATGTACTTCTGAATATTAATAGGTACTTTGTTCATTTAAGACCTGTTTTACACATATGTTGCATTTTGGTTTGCAAACTTTTAGGAACTAAATAGATAGCTTTGTCTTGGTTAACA
Organism: Hakea prostrata; assembly: GCF_041222555.1. NCBI lineage: Eukaryota > Viridiplantae > Streptophyta > Magnoliopsida > Proteales > Proteaceae > Hakea > Hakea prostrata. The sequence continues at coordinate 66,700,912 of NC_142600.1, read as the reverse complement.
TTGCTAAATTACCTAAAAAGGGAAAATAGTGCCTTCGGTTCCATCAAAAAGTATTCTATCACATAGTTCCCCATAGGGGGTATTGTAACAACCCCCGTATTTCTAACCCGGGATCTGTATTGCAGGTCCGAGAACCCGAAGGTCTAGCCGGGTAAATTTGTGAAGTGTCCAGATAGAAGTCCATGATCCATACCCTAAACCCATGGATCTGGATTCTCTTGTTGAAGAACCTACCTTACTGGGAAGTTGGATCTTTGGTAGAAGGCAAATGGTGTTTGGAAATGTCCGGAATGAAGGTAAGACCTCCCCCATGTGTTGATTAGGGTTAGGTTGTACTTAGGTTTCAACCCCCTGAGCAAAGCACCCTTGTATAACAATATACTAGGGGGCGATTGCTAGTGGCGGTTGATTGAACCAAGCGACCGCCACAAGCGACCGCCAGGTTCTGCTTGCGGGAAAATGCCCTATTTTGCCCCTTGTTCATTATAAATAGCATCCCTCGCCCTATTAACGCATTATTATGTTTGGGATTGCTATTTTGGGCAATTAGGCGACTGTGAGACGTGCTGGAAGCAGATCTGAAGTGCTATTAGAGTCCCAGAAGGTTCTACTGTCCTTCATAGTTGATCTGGTTGAGTAAGTGATTCCCTGTTCACTCATACTTCACCACTTGCTATGATAAAAGTAAATTAGTGTTTCCCTTTGGTTGTTCTTGATCCTTCTATTGCACTGTCTACCTTTTTGATGATTTTGGTGAGATCAGATCCGAAAACGAAACCCTGCTTTCGTGAAACGGGTTGATCTAATCAAGAGGGAGGATTCTGGATAACCAATTTGATGTCTTTGGTTAGGTTTAGTATCACCCGTGGTTATAGGAGTGATAGATTTGAGATACGGACTATAATCATTCAAAATTCGGATTGAAATTGGATGATTAGAAGCCTGAGTTTCGGATTGAAAACTCTCTGTTTTTGGGGCGGTCACTAGTGGCGGTCGCTCAACTTAAGCGACCGGCTCAAGCAACCGGCTGGTTTCCAGTGACCAAATGACTTTTGGTTTTGATCCGATTTAATTCATTAAACTTATACCTTATTGTAACCCTATATATAGGTGTTCTCTGTTTCAAATAAGTCTTATAATAGTTTTTGGATTGCAAGTTAGAGGAATTCTGCATAATTACAGGTAAGGACATACAATCCTATCTTTATAAAATGACTTAAACATGCTAGTCCAGTGTCTGTTATTACTGTTCTTTCATTTCATATGTTGTTGTAACCTTGTTTAACCTGCTGATCTTATGATATGCTTGCTGATTGGACTGTCTTTACTTATACTTTGTTGATCATTAATGTATTTTGCTGATGTTGGTTGGTTTGTGGTTCTGATGGAAGGAGTGTTCCATTGGGATATCCTAGCTTGGGATATCAAAGGGCTGTGGTATGGGACATATGCCTGCTGATGTCTCCAACACTATCATAACTACTGGATGACATACCTAAGTAGAGTCTAGAGTTGCATGGCTAGGTACCCCACATGCTACTACCTTTTCGGTAGGGGAATTGAAGCCGGATGACCCGTCATGACAGTGATGTGACGATGGTCCACTGTTGGTCATATAAATGGTAAGGTTGCATATGTTAGGGTTGGGCTCATGGATGTCCAAGGAACGAACCGGGTGTCGTGAGGAGTCATGAGAGCTTTCCGCCCAAACAATATGTGGATGACCATAGGGTTATGGAATGGAGTCCAATAGCGGTAGCCAGTCCGTGAGGGTTCTCATTCCTAGGTTGCGAAGGATACTGGACCGAGTTGGTTGGTGCCACAGGGGATGTATCTGGACTTCATGTAATATGTTACCTTTATGACCCGCATTGGATTAGAAACCCCGACATGCGCCAGTACTCATGCCAATGGTCGTGGTGAGAGAGTGTTGACTTAACCCCAGCCATGGTTTGAGAGCCAAGTATGGACTTTCCATTTTACCCAGGATCCCTACAAAGGTAACCAGTCCTTGCCGGATCAGAGTGACTAGACCTACCTAGAGGAGGGTTGGTGTATATCTTAAAGCATGTCAACTGTTAGAGATTTGCATGGTAAGATCTTAGCGGTATTCATATTTTGCATTCATACATATCATATATGCATTTTTTATTGGTTTGACATATGGATGGGAATCATTGTTTGTTCTTACTGAGTTCCCCACAACTCATTCCTTTATTTTTCTATGTTTCATTAGCTTGTACAGATGGAGGAAATACGCAGGAAGATGGATTGGTTTCCTATGAAGGAACATTCCCGTATGAAGAAAATGTGGCACCGGCAATGGGAAATGGAGTAGCCTGTGCAGGAGCTCCTGTGAGTGCATGGACTGCACTTATAGCACCCATTGATGAGCGGAGGAGACAGGTCGCCAGGCAGTTTGCTCACCGTATGGAGGAGAATTGGAGAGAACCCCTCATCTTGATAAACTTGAGTCTAAGTTTTTAGCTTTAGAAAAAGAAACCGGAAAGAAACTTATTTAAACCTTTTGAATTGCTTCCGCTGAACTCATTTACATTTTGATTATTTATTCTTTCCTTGATTATTTTATTAGGGTATTTGGACTCCTGTAATTCTTCATTTAATTATTGAACCTTTTCTTGCTCGCGATTGTTTTTACTTGCATTTATTATTACTGATAGACTAGAACCGTTGATCCTGTGATGGATCGCTCCCACAGGTTGTCGGGCGGGTAACCGACACTGGCAGGTGGGGTGTGACAGGTATAGAGTCTGGTGTAGCTATCAATGCAGTGAGGCAAAGTGTTCAAGGGGTTTTCCTATGCAGCCTGATGATAGGGTGGCCATAAGATACCGCTATGGTCAATGAAGTGTCCAAGTGTTCTATTTATCAGTACAACCAACTACTGACACGAATAGCACATTAAAAAGATATATAGTTCTACTAATGTATGATAAAATTATTAAAATATCATAACAACACAAGATATTCATTTTAAAAAAAAAAAGCGGACAAATAGATGAAACTATTTTAGTATAATATCATAGCAGTACAGCATATAAATATGTTCATCTCAAACAAATGTGACATGTCAATTTAGTGAGACCTTTTTGTATTAGATAGAGAATACAACCAGCTTAACAAATCCAAGATTGTGATTGCTTAAATAGATTGAATCTGATTCATATTCGAGTAGTAATGTTCTGATCAAGCCTTGTTGGTGTACACGAAGGCTGTCGATATCACTCAGAATAAAAACAGTTTGCGCAAATTATGCTTTGAACCGCTGGTGTAGCCTCTGATGCGAGTAGTGCCTCTGTCATATCCCTTCTGATAGTCATTCTACAGGTACTTCTTTCAGTTGCAATAAAGCCTCAGTCAACTTCGTCTCTTGGACAGTCGATTTTGACACAACTGATCATATGACTTGCTCTACTTTTGCTTTTTGTTCTTATGTTCCATTGTCTCAAAGAGTAAAGTCCACGTTGTTGATTGCTCCTCTTGACCAGTTAGTCATAGGGAAGGGCTATATTTATTGTTGTCCTTCCTTGCAAGTTGCAACTCTCTTCTCTTTTACATGTTCCAAATGTCTCTACTAACATGTTAACTATTAAGTCTTACCCAGGTTTCGAACTATAAAATTATTTTCTTCCCTTCTCGTTGTGTCTTCTAAGATCTGGAGACAAGACATACAATTGGCAATGGTAGACTTGGTGGTGGGTAGCATGTGCTTGAGAACTCTCCCTTATGTCCTCTTATAAATCACCGGCTGCCACTCTCTCTTTGTCGCATCAATGGCATCAACATCTGGGACACCTGCCTTTGTCTACCTCAGCCTTTGTTGAATGATTTAATTTGTGCAAACATTGCCAAACAAACTCAACATACTTATCCCATTTCTAACAATAGAAGTTTTAAGCCTTTTTCTATTATTCATTCTGGTGTTCAGGATCTTGTATGTTGTGTTTTAATTTTTGGTTACCAGTATTTTATTTTTTTCATTGATTGCCTTAAGCCGCACCACTTGGATTTACTTGCTTCAACAGAAGGGCGATGATATCAGTGTTTCGGCTTGTCTCATAAGATGGTTCAATCCCAATTGGATGGTATAATTAAGATCCTTGGCACCGACTTTGGAAGGCAACAAATGGTTGGGGAATTTCAGTCCTACTTTGAAAAGAATGGAATTATTCATCAGCAGAGTTGTGTTGACACTCATGCCTAGAATGGGGTTGCAGAGCACAAGAGTTGACACCTACTTGAAGTTGCTTGGTCCTTGATGTTTACCATGCATGTTACAGTCCTTCATTTCAGCATGGCGCGGTTCTTCTTGCTGCCTATCTGCTTAATCAGATGCAATCTTGGGTGTTCCCCTCGGGTGTTTGACTATGTTGCCTATGCTAAGAATCAACATGCCAAGGGTAAACTTTATCTTGGGACCATTGCAGCATATTTCCCGGTCACTGTTAGGGCCCTAGGATCACGACATGTGGAAGAAAGAGAGTGGGGAGTCGCCATTAACTGACACATGGTGGGTTACCCAAAAAAGGGGTGGGGTTGGGGGAAGGTGTGAAGAAAGACTACTGAATGTTTACATGAGTGGATTCAGCAGCCTTTGGCTGGGGGCAGTGAATGCTGTGGGGGTTACTGGCACCATCATAACCAGTTTATCTTTATTTATGTTCGTTCTTTATTTGAGTAATAAAATATTACTAGCTTTTGTAATTGATTTGCAGGTTCTCATAACAGTCACTCTTACCACTCAAAACAGGTTACAACTTACGAGTGCCATCACCCCCCCCCCCACCCCTTTTTTTTCAAGCATATGTTCATTACCATGATTGTGGTTTTTCAAAAGCAGGTGCCTTTCTACTCTAATGGTCTACCTTTTTCAGGGCAAGAATGGTTCCGGTGAGGTGTCCCTGTGAGTTTCAGAGGATTGTTTTGCTAGAAGATGGTACAGCTAGAATGGATCCAGAGATTCTAGTTCAGGGGCAAACAAGAAGTAGAGATTTTGGCTCTTACACAACAAAAACGATAGTTCAATTCATACTCAAGAATCTTCGTTAGAACTAGGAAAAAGGAATATTCGTATGTTTTCAAGCCTTTCATCACTTCTCCAAATCATTTGGACCTACCAGATCCAAGTCCTACAGTTGCTACCACCTAGTAAGCCTAATCCTTGTACAGATCATTCTTTAGATTTTTCCATGGATATTGGTAAGGGTTGTAGGATGTACTCAAAATCCTATTTCCAAAGTAGCGCCCTATAATGCATTATCTCCTACCTCCTAATCCTTTGTTTCCTCTTTGTTTTCTGCTTCTGTTCCTAAGGCCTGGCAGAAAGTTATAAATCATCCTCATAGGAAAGAGACAATAAATGAATTAATGATAGCCTTTGGAAAGAATGAGACATGGGGGCTGGTCCGTCTCCCAGTAGGAAAGGCACATGGGAACTGCTTTTTGTGGTGATACACACAAGCAAAGGCAGCTCTAGTACATGATAAGCTATGAGAACGTCGTCTGAGATTGCATTGCAACGTTGAGCACCATCGCACTAATGCAGCACAAGACAATGGATTTGCTAACATGCAATAGTGCTCTACAACTAGCTCAACCATTTGCACACTTTATAAAGGAATGAGACATGGGAGCTGGTTTCCAGTGGGAAAGGCAAATCATATAAACATGAGAACTGGTTTTTATGGTGAAACACAAATGCAGAGACAACTCCAAAACACGATAAGCTATGACAAAATAGTTTAAGATTGATTGCAAAGTTGAAAACCATTGTACTAATGCATCATAAGAAAATGGATGTATTAACATTCAGTGGTGCTCTACAACCAGCTCAACCACTTGCAGACAATACAGAGGAGTGATAGATCACCCTAGGAGAAGTGGTGAGGAAAGAAATGAATAGCTTAAGTGACCTAGGTATAAGAAATGAATCAGTAGGAATAGATTCCAAGTGCTTTAAGTGACCTAGGTAACATGGCCCCCTAGGTGGCCACTTTCAACAAATTTACCAAGCCGTCATCGCACAATCTTCACACCATATTCACATTCCCAGAATTTAATAAACACGCATCGTCCATAGGGTTGATGGACAGAGGCTGCATCCACACAGACAGAACTATTTGTAAGCTTATATTGGCTCCTTCTGTACATTAGTTAGAATTTAGACCTTAACCTCAGTCTTGCTCGGTATTCAATGGAAACGTCAACATCATATACATACGGCTCAGCCAGGCAGATATTTTCCAATTTAGTGTATTTTACCTAAGTAATTAGTGTTGATTTCCTAGTGCCTTAACACTGGTGTTTGTCTAAATTCTAAAATGTACTCTGCAACTTTTGTTTTACAGGTTCCTAGAGGTGTATTGATTGTGAGGGTGGTTCTCACAATCACGACCTTTTTTGTTAGGCTTTTACCCTAAAGGTGTCGTCATTATTGGAGTTCCTTTTTTCAGAAACGACTACAAGAAGGGATTTTTTTTTTTTTTTTTTTTTTTTTGGGGGGGGGGTGGGGGGGATGGGAGGAGGACACAATACGCTAAGGCACTGAAAGAATAACCTGCATTCCCACATAAAGCACGAGAGAGTTGATCAAGGGCACATTGTATCGGGTTCCAGCCTGGGCTGCCTCACTTGAGGGAAGCAGCAATCTCTGCTTCAGATCTGCCAAGAAGGAAGAGCCTTGTTGCCTTGTCTGGAGATTGAGAAAAAAAAAAAAAAAAAAAGCATTAGGAGGGCTCCAAAAAAAATACTTGAGGGGAAGCAAAAGGGCAACCCATTAAAGAAACAAGGAGCGAAAGAAGAGAGAGTGTGTGTGTGAGGCGCACACGTGCGCATTGTGCAGAAAGGAAGCACAAGAGTAGTAGAAACTAGTAAAGCCATTTCCAAAAGGCTTCACACCAGTTGAAATACAAATAATACTAACAAATAAAATGTCATCCCATACCTTGAGATACTCATCAATGTCATTCTTCATTTGCTTTGCCTTCAAAGCAGCATCAACCTCAGACAAAATGCGGGGTGATTGACTGATCTCTGCTAGTAGATCGATCTACAAATGGTACAAGTACAAAAGAGACAAACAGGTAAATTGCTAAGCTTAGAGCTGACCACAGGGAGAGCCAAAGATGTGAACAAGAATCCAGTAGACACCTTCAAGTTGGGCGTGGATGGATCAGGCAACCTCATATTGCGAGGGAATGCACTGAGGATAACATTCCGCATCTGGATGCAACTGGGAGGTATTACATCACAGAAGCTGAAATGATAATCACAAAGGAACTCAGGAAAATCATGAAGCAGCACAAGCAGCACCCTCAAAGTTCCTTTGTATAGAAAGTGAACCTGCATGCACACAACATAAACCATAAGAGCAGCATTTATTATAGGTAAACATATGAAAGCAAAATATAGAAATCAAACAAAAAGCCAAATGACATGGTTCAAGAATAACAAACCGGTTCACCCATTTCAGCATTTCTTAAATATGGCTCTAAAAACTTGAATAAGTCTACCAGCAGCCGCTGAACAAGAGGCCAACCCTTTTGAGGGTTAATTGTGAGCAATTTAGGCATGTAACTCCTGTGACTCACCAGCTCAAGCCAAGCAAAGCTGAAAAACAAACATAGAAGAAGCCCTTTCAATAGAAGGCAATCCCACTATAAACCCAGCAAAAGAACAATGGTACAACAAAACCAGTAATTCGCCAGCCACTGCATTTCAACAACCTGATATCATGGTTCCTATAGTACCAAAGACTGCAGTAGATAAGTGCAACAACCTAAAAGCATCAAATGTTAAACGAGCACCCACCTATACCTTTTCTACAAGCAATGCAATACCACTTGAGTTGCCTATAGATTGTAGTGATGAAAAAACTACAAACCCATAAGAGCAAGTTGAGCTCTTATCAAGCAGGAAGGATTTATAATGATGCATCCCAGAATATTAATAGACACAGGTGATGCAGGTTTGACCAATCAATGGGGCTGCAAGGCAGGCCAAAACCTAGCCCATCAGTTTCAATACATACCAGGCCCATGATTTGCAGCACATTCCGCGCAGCAAACTCTGCCAGAATAAGAGATCAAGTCAAACTCAAAATAGAGGTAAACCAGCTGTGATCGAGGAAGGCCTTGGTCATCAAGACTACTGACTTAATGGTTAGTTCTAAGTTTGTCTGGACAAGTGGGCAACTGGAAGAGATGGAGATCAGAATGGGTGCTAGTTGACATTGACCAGTTTATTTTGGGAAATGATGACCATTGAAGAAGATATTATGGCATATTTTTAGATATTAATCCAGAGACTAAACCTGCAGCCAAACATAATCATGACTCAAAAGGGATAAATTGGGATACATATGAATTGTCCCATTTTTTTAATTAGTTATTTCCAATTTCCTACCTGATAACTAATGCACCAAAAGTTCTCCTTTTATTTGGAGTTTATTTTGTTTCTCTAATATCCTTGGTTCAAATCTAATTGTTTTTAAATAACAGTGAAAAGGCTGCAATAGCTGCATCAATTTATGAGAAAATTATGTTTGGGTTCTCCTTGTTAATGGCTGAGAGATGCCAATACAACAAGGCCAAAAGGCTCAATAGGAAAGATGGATAGAGAGATAGATAAGATGGGGTGGGGGAGAGAGAGGGAGAGAGTGTGTGCATGTGTGAGGTTCAATCCAATTATCTATATTCTTCTATTTTGTATCTCTTTTCCATCATAATCATGACTGAGACCTGCTTAACTAATGACCGGATGATGACAAGGTGCTGGCTGCTGCTGAGTTTCTGCTTCAATAACTGAAAAAACTGCCCGGTAGCATTCATTAAAAAAGGTGATCTAGAGGATGATATTTTCCAAAGACCTAAAATAGAAAGGATGAATGTGTGATATCATGTATTCCTATAAAACTTTTAAAGGAAATTTTTATAGGACCACCGTATGACCAGGCAGTTAATAATCATCATATAGATAAAGTCGGTATGAAATAAATGAGGATGCTGAGGTGGATGGGTAGCAATACTAGAGAAGATAAAGCAAGGAATGAACATGTTAGATCTGGTTTGGAGTTGCTCCAATACACAATAAGCTACAAGAAAGTTGTTCGAGGTGCCATGGCCATGTTCAACGAACGCCTTTAAATGCCCCAGTATAGACGTGTGGTTTAGTCCAAATTCAAGGAATTAAAAGAGCTAGGGGCAGGCAGACCTAAAATAACTATAGGAGAAGTAGTGAAGAAAGATATGCATGATTTAGGCCTTATATCCAATATGACCTCAAATAGATCTGACTGGAAGGCAAAACTGCATTTAATTGGGAGAAGGCTGAGTTCTTGTTGTTGTTGCATTGACTATTCTTGGCTCAGGGATTTCTGCAAAACCCCAAGGGATCAAACTCTCCACCAGCTTATCGTTGAAGGCTTAAAGCCCATAACGGTGGACTAAATCAAACACAAGCAGGAAGGATCAACAGAGAGTATTATGAATCTGGACTTTGTTCACTTTTTTTTTTGGAAGAATCCTCTAGTTCATATTATATGTCTTCATTTAGTAACCTGACTACTAGCGTTTTTAAAAGAAAGCTGGCAGAGGTTAGACGATCAGCAGCCCAAATTTACCAACTGGCTACAAAATGCAGCCTAACATTAGCATATATTGACCAAAGGAGCACTACTGCTGGTTGGTCAAATCAGAGTATGGTATACATAAAATGAAAACAAGGTACCATCATCTAAGAGATCAGTCGAAACGTTTGACACACAGACCTGAAACCAGGAACTTTAAGGGGTTGCAAAGCATGAAAAGCATTGGCAAATGCTGTCAACACCTGTAGATACAAACCTTTGTAAGTGATTACCGGCTCATAATGCAACAGTAGTCAAGTGTTAAATGCAAGCTCAACTTACCTGAAAGTTGGCACCATCAAAGACTGGATCTAGGGAACCAAGGTCATAAAGCCAGTTAATAAACAATCTGAAATATGGTCTTGGATTGAAGGCTGTCTTCTTTTCCTCCGCATCTTTCAGGATGACCCTCACGGTTACTGACAGGATCTGTAGGGAGCCATTTCACAACCATTAAATTAAAGCCCTGAACTTAGCATGGTATCTTTTTAAAATAAATAAATAAATTCTAGAAACCAGTTCTTGTGGAATCAAACCTTAGGCAAAAGAAACAATCTATTTGATCCTTGGTCGGCCGTACAATACTGAAAACCAAATTACAAAACTCAGTCCATAATGATAATGGAAGCATGATTCTCAGGATAGTACCCTATCTACTGTAACAAAATGCAACAGAAAGTATCATTACCTTTAGAATTAGAAAAATCAGCTTTGCACACATATCAATAGCAAAAAACGACACTTGCTGGGAGTGGTGAGGCTGTAGCGATAGTGAGGCAGGAGTTGCTACATCAGTAGATAGGAAGTGTGCTACTGAAAGTTCCTGCACCAGAATATCACTTGTAAAGTTGTTCATCGACCATAAATTCTGTCATTATTTCCCAAATGAAGCTTCATAGATGGAAGACAGATTACCAGAAGGATACGGAAAAGGCGATCTGATATATCATCCCCTGTAAGCAACCCACTTTGTTGTAATTGTGAAATATAATGGGTATAAGCTGCTTCAGTTGCCCCAGGAAGTTCACAAATTCGACACCATTCATTAAACAGAACAGTAACCTGCAGCATACTCACAGAAAAAAGGAATAAGCATAAAATATAAAAAAAAACAATGAAAAACTGAATGACCCTATCACATACATATCTTCAGGTGAAACAGAACAGATTAGCAGTTGTCAATGAGAGACATACACTGATGACCATATTCCCAATTTACTTCAACTATAAGATTGATCACCTAATTATTTTGCATTCACCAATAGCTGTACACTAGCAGCATAATATAAGCATAAATACTAAACACACAGATAAAGAAAAACTCATGACCTCAATACAAGCATGGTAATAAATTTCGCCAAAATTTAAGTTGTCTCGAGCCTACTTAGACAAAATATGGTCTAAAACGAAATGGGATCAGTTGACTCACAATAGCTAGTCCTACGAAGAGCAGACCCAAAAACCACCTAAAACCCACAGAAACATGGTACATCATTTCACCTTCCCCCGAGATGAGACGAAATTTTCAACCACGATCACAAGTATGCTTTAAGGTAATGCATAATAAGTTATTGTTGTTAAGAGAGACAGAAAAACACTGATGAACCACATTGAATATTTACTTTAAGGTTCAAGATAAACCACTCGATTATTCGGCATTCATGCGTAAAACGTATGTGACCTATATACTGTACAAAAATGAGCAGGAGTAAGCACAGTAAAAACAACAACATAAGGCAGTTTCTTTAAAATGAAGAAAAGAGTAGATGCCAATACTCAGTAATATAATCTTCAAAAGCACGGTAGTATCCACCTCAATCACAATCTCCCCTTATTCCTATCAACATTTAGGCCTTGGAGATGCAAAAGCTCTTCAAGCAACTTTCAAAAATCTTAATCATTACATCTGGATATCCATGAATTGCATCAAACAAGCTCTTACTGTACCTGTTCACGGAAACCAGCAGGATCTGCTGACATAGATTCAGCATTGGTATAATCTTCCCTGATTGCCATGGAGCGGCCAGGAGACTGCTGCGAAAGAAACACATAAAAATAACTCAGTATCCTAAACAACTCTATAACATGCTCACAATTAAACTTAGCATAAGAAAATAATAAATGCCTTTTTCTCCCGGGCCAGTCTAGCCTTATCATCCTTGCCAGCAGTAAAACTAGATAATGCAACAGAATTAGCAGCAGGGTTCCTGGCAATGTCAACCAACTGCTGTAAAGTTTCAGGAGATCCAGGCCTCATTGCAAGCTGCAAATGACACATCAGTTGACAAGGGCTACAGATACCAGAACAAACAATGAAGACAATCAGAAGAAATCACACCTTTGACAAGGCATCAACTAGATTGTGGAATTCTGACACGCTGACACCAGGTTCCTGAACCACCAGGGTTTGGAGAAGAGAAATTGCAAACTCTGTAGCAGGTTCTGCAAATTTTACACAACCAGTTAGCTGCATAAATTGTACCAAAGTAACATAAAATCTAAAAAATAAAATCCCTCCCTGTACATACTGTTCCTTCCTGCATCAATAAGCTTTGCCATGTGCACATTGTATTCTGCAAGGTTCAGCAGATCACTGCGAATGAGACCAACAGCTATATCCTTGTTGAACTTGCGCTCCTCGTCCGAATAAATCACCTAGAGAATCGGATAATAGACATTAGAAAATGGTTTCCAGCTTATCCACCCAATACTTTGTAGGACAAATAAATTATCCAAACTAAAGATTTGTATTAATGAAACCTCCCTAAACACTGCCCATTCTACGACCAGTTCATCGACTGTGAATGCTTTTGAAATTTTCATTCCCGACCATCAACACAAGATTGACCAAAGGTATTAATTGTTGTGAACACAGGTGCTACAGAAAGCCATAACACATCTGAGGGAGGAAGGGAAACTGTAGCATGGTTGTGGTGCACACAGTTAACTTCTTAGCACATTTTTGCTGTGATGGCCACAGGTAAAATTTTCAAAAAGTATCAGCTTATAAGTAATACTGTGGTATTAGATCTCATGAAATTTTGGAAACTTTTTGAGGATTTCAACCTTAGTGGAAGGAAATGGTGGGTCGAAATGAAATGGAACAAAGTTTTGGTCTAGATTCGTAAACAAAATTTCATATCTTATGTGATAATTAGGTGAAACCAAGGGCATGAAGGTGTAAAAGAAGAGAGAGAGAGAGAGAGAGAGAGAGAGAGAGAACAAAAAACAACTTTCTCGATCATAATTTTGACTGAGACTTCACTTTTCAGCCTATTTCAACTAAAAACCTACTTGATAGGGTCATTTGGGTTGTTGCTCCATCCTCACTTCACAGATTATTGTTGATAACCCCCCCCCCCAGCAAATGCGAGAAGGTTGAACTGAACCTCCCAACACCAAGATTCAAGCCACTTTTTCTGTTTGAGGTAACCCATTTTTCTCAGGATTTTTCTTGGCTTTTTTGGAAAAAGAATGGTCAATACTTCTTCGATAATTTTCAAATTAATATATGTTGAGAAAAGGAATAGCCAATTACACCAAATGAAGCAGTCAGTATGCCCAGAACCATGGCTATAACCCAATTCAATTTAAATCCACCAGTCAGATACACACAAAATACATGCAGGATCATCGTTAGAACCATCATACTTGCCAACCATCGATGAACTAATCGGATTAACCAACCAATCTTAGCTTCATTCAACCTTAATATATCTTGAACACCCTGAGCCAATTTATGAACTCATGGTACCAAAAAAAATTCCCCCAAAGAGTCACGAATTTTTTATTTTTCTGGTTCAAAAACATTATATTTTCCTACATCAAAATTATAATAAATGTAATGTATGATGATAGAATTGAGACACGGGGAACACTAAGGGCCAATCTATGCTCTCACAAGGTTGAAAATGTTTTTCCACCCCATAATTATTTATTTTAATATTAAAAATTAGAATAACTACAATAAAATTTTAAAAGAAACATAAATTCCAGGTCCATCCAAATTAAAATAGGACAGATGACTGTGTGATCAATACTTAATTTCGAGGAGGTATTTGGTCTGGATCTAGTTAGATTCAGATACAAATCATAAGTACATTTTCAGATCAAATACTACACGATAAACAATTCAACCTGTATCATTCAAGATCCGGATCTGTGGTTCCTGGTTCACATTGACATACATAGGCATGGGTGGTCTCCTGATGGATTTCTAGGGGCCAACAGGATTAGGTCTCTGAAACTCAGATTAAACCACTGTCAATAGCAAAGAAGTGACCAAAATGGAAAAACCTAGATAACAGTAAGACTGACAAATCTGATGGTTGAAATGATAAGGGTCAAGGCTGCTGATAATGGTAACAGCTCTGCAAAAGTGATCCAGAATCAGGTAGGTGGATTGATAATTTTAGAAGAGTCCCATCAGATTGTGATACCTTATGTCTTAGCAGAAACTAATATTTCAGATTCTAGCAGATCAGTGATTCTAATCTAGATGAAATCGAGGTTGTAGGCAGATCCATTGGGGGAAGGGGGGGAATAATGTAGTACCAAATCACAGACTAATCTGTCAGATGATGTATTGGATAGATAACTTTTTCAATTAAAACTCTTCAAAAAAAGACTTGAGAAAATAGCAAATTTCGGGGCCCATTTGTGATTTCAATGGGGTAATAAAATTGTATACGAGTGGCAATCAGAAATTAGGAATAATGATCAGACTGCAGCAACATAAAATTAACTCAAATATTTTTGTAATAATAATATCTTTATTAAAAAATAAAATAAAAAGGAGCTGTTATTGAAATTGTAGGCAGGGCTGCAAGAATCACAGGATTTGTGGTTGGAGATATCAATGGAGTAATTCAGTATCAATAAGAAAGTAAATAATATGACTAAGGAGTATTATCTTACAGAAAATCCATATCTCACAGTTCAGAAAATATTCAGCCATAATCTGGTTGATTAAACTTCAATACAAAGTGGACTCCTTATGTTAAAAAGGAAAAAGCCTAAAAGAATCCTTCCACTTGTATGATAAAATAAACTGTCGGGAAACTGACTCAGAACAGGACTGGACTTGAGGTATTCTAATCCAACCTTACCTAGAACAGTTGACTTTTGATAGCAATTTAAATAATAAAATGAAAACACTTCAACGAATTTTGTAGCCCCAGCTTCTCCCCATGGTATAGGCCCATCAAATGGTATATAAAGATGAAATCACATTTGATTGAAGGCCCAGCACATAGATACCTAAATGGGCTAGGCTGATCAGAAGAAAAAAAGCCCCTTTAAGTGATGCATTTACATCATCTCCCAGACTGTGAACCTGTTACTGTCTCCTCAATGGATGAGGATGTTCAAGTAATTATTTCCCAGACTATTTGATGTAACCCAGGCTTTAGAGTTAGATTTCAGGATCTTCTAATTAAGGAACCAGCACGTTTTTTAGGCTAAACTAGGGTTTTGACTAGGGTTTAGGATGGGCCTCGGGTTGCTGGTTTTGAAAATCTGAACTACTGTTAATCCTAAATTAGTAATTCAGACGTTGTCCAGAGGTGATGGGGCTGGGGTATGAAGGTTTTAGGGTTTTCTGAAAATTCAAAAAAACTCTGCAACTTCACTTGAAGAAGATAAAGTGCAGAAAATTTCTAACTTCTAGAAACAGGGCAGATTTTGGGAAACTGGGATTAGAGACTGAGTCTAGGGATAACGGCGACCTAAAGGGGGTGAAAAGGTGGAGTAAAGGGGCTGGAATTTGAGTTCTGCAGGGTGGGATAACCTGCTGTATCACAGGGAGGCAGGGAATGAATGAAGTAGGGCTACGCCAGCTTAGGGTGGCCTACGTTTGGGCTGTAACTAAAAGGGAAGGCAGGGGAGTTGGGGCTGCTTCTAAGGTCTGAAAGTGAGGGGAGGGACTGGGAAGGCTGTGCACAGAGAGAGAGGTAGTTAGGATTGGGGATGCAGTCTTTTACTTACTTGAGAATGAAGATCTTTTTGCAGAAATTATGTGACTGAATGTTAGAAGCAGTGAACGAAGCCCTTAAGTTGAAGAAACAATGCATAATACCCAGCCGCAGGGTGTCCCTCAGGATCCCACAACTTATCAAGCCAATTCACAAAACACTGGTTTATTCAATAATCAAGACTGCCAAATACATGAGAGACTTACGCTATTTATAGCCACTAACTCTAAATACACTCAAATACTCTGCCATAATTTGAACAAACTCAAATAAGACTCTTAAAAGTAAATAACTCTTTCCTACCAACTCAAAATAGAACTCCTTAAAAGGAAATAATTCTTTCCTAATTTAGACAACCCAACAAGACTCTTGCCAATCTAGAATTTCAAACCAAAACAGAAACAAACAAATTCCACAATTACTCAACCACTAAGACTCCAAATAAAAAAATAAAAAATTATTCTGAACTCAACCCTACTGACATAAACTCAATCCAAGGGGTGAAACTGACGATTTTGCCCCTTGATCAGATTCGGTCCCCCAGGTTTGTGGGGCCCCTTCTAGGCTCATTTGGGGCTGCCTGGGGCTGGTTACATCACTATTCCAGCTCAGCCTTTGTTTCTGCCTGTTCAAACTGAGGTTACGACGTTATATCAGCGACGTCCTACAACATCCAAGTCCCCCTACTCCCGTGGCTCCTCCACCCATGGATCCTGTGGTAGGTATCCTTCCTTCAAACCTTGATATTCTGATTGCCCTTTGTAAAGGCACTCAGAATTGTGTTCAGTACCTCATTTCTAACTTTGTTTCCTATACTGAATTTCTCCCGCTTTTCATATTTCTTTATCTACCATTGAAACTCACCCTCTTCCTAAGTCTGCATCTGACACTTTGTCAAATCCCAGGTGGACAGCCACGATGGCTGAGGAGTTGGCAACATTTGATGAGAATCATACTTGAGAACCTGTTTTTGTCTTCTGAAAAAATGCTATTGACACATTGAGTGTCGCTGGGTCATTGCAGTGAAAGTTAATCCAAATGGTACTCTTTCTATATCAAAGGCTAAACTTTGGCAAAGGAATACGCTCAGGTGTATGGTGTGGCCTATTTGGAAAGTTTCTTTGTTGTGGCAAAGCTCACCTCTACTCGAATTCTGACTACCTTAGTTGCTACCAATCATCGGCCTCTATTTCAGCTGGACGTGAAAGAATGTTTTCCTCAATGGGCATCTACGTGAGGAAGCCTATATGGAGCAACCTCCTAGGTTTGTTGCTCAATGGGGAACTGGTTTGTTTTGTCGCCTAAAGTCATTGTATGGGCTAAACAATCACAACGCGTATGGTTGGTTTATTTCCATTGTGATAGATTTTGGTTCAACTTGGTGTGAAGGTGAGTGAATTTTTCCATCACTCTAGTATAGGGAACATATTATGAATGTGTATGTGAACAACCATTGTCATTATTGGAGATGATTCAGCTGGTATTAATACTTTAAAAACTTAATGCAAATACAGCTACAGACAAAAGACTCGGGAAGACTCAAGTATATTTTTTTTGGGTATAAAAGTGGCTTTATCCAGGAAAGGGATCTTTTTATCAAGCGCAAGTATGCGATTGATTCACTATCTGAAATAAGGATGCTTGGGTCGAAGTCTTTGAATACACCAATGGGTCCAAATATAAAACTTATGCCTATAGATGGAGTAGCTCTTGATGATCCAGATAACTATAGAAGGCGATAACTATAGAAGGCTGGCTTGGAGACTAAGTTATTTCGTCATGACTCGACTATTGCCTATACTATCAGTGTTGTAAGACAGTTTTTGTCTAGGTCTCAGACTACTCAACAGGATGCAGTTATACACAAATTGAAGTATCTTAAGAGAGCTCCTAGTCGTGGGCTCATCCATATAGACAATGGTCCACAGTTGTCACGGCGACGAGGCGATGCGAGGCGGTTTAGGCTAGTTGAGGCGATGAGTCGACGAGGCGCCCTCTGAGGCGCATTAAGTGAAATTTTTAGTGTACGTCTCATTCACTCTAATTCATTATAAATCTATCATATCTTCTATAATAAAAAAACTAATATTAACCTAGCTCAAGTCATCCAACATACTACAAACCACATATAGTAGGTCACTAGGTCCTAAATAAAAAGTTGCAAAGAAAGGAAGAGAAGAAGTCGCCTGTCGATGGCCGCTGCATGCCGGAGTGTCGTTGCAGGAATGGAAGAGAAGAAGAGAGGAAGAGATTAGGGATTAGAGTGAGAGTGAGAGTGTGAGACTCAAGTCAAGAACTTATATATATATATATATATATATATATATATATATTAACATTTGATCACATATTGCATCATTATAAATATGCATATAGGTTCAAACAATAGATACTTTACAATCAGAATCTAATAAGTAATTCAATATATGCCTTCGATTTGGCATCTTTCATGTGATTTAAAAAAGAAAAAGGAAAAAAAAAAGTAGACGCCTGGGGGTATAAGGCATCCGAGGCACCTGAGGCGATGCTTCATACCCCAAGGCGGTCGCCTTATTGCGTGAAAATAAGGTGACGCCGATTTGAGGCGCTCAGATGCCTAGGCGACGCCTTAACAACTATGCAATGGTCACTAGGGAATTAAGGAAATTTCTAATGCTAATTGGGCAGGTTCCCCGGTTGATAGGATACCTACCACAAGCTATTGTACCCTGGTAGGAGAAAATCTTGTGTTCTAGAAGAGTAAGAAGTAGATGGTTGTCACTCGATCTAGTGCAAAGTCATAGTATCGAGCCATAGCCCTTGTCACTGTGAGATATGTTGATTAGGCAATTTGTAGGAAGCTTGGCTTTCTTTATAAATCACCAACGTCTCTGTGGTGTGACAATCAGGCTGCCAACTCCTGTCTTTCATGAGCTTACGAGGCATAGCGAAGTCAACTGCCATTTTGTCCATGAGAAGTTGCAACAAGGACCAATCTCCACTTGTCATGTTTCAACCAAAGAACAGCTAGCAGATTTATTTATAAAAAATATATGTCTGAAAGGGTGAAGTATATTTGTAACAAGCTAGGAATCTTTAACACTTATTCTCCAGCTTAAGGGGGAGTGTTAAGGGCAATTTTGGAAGTAAACTAGCTCGAGATTTAGCGCCATTGTTAAGTCCTTAATGGACTCTCTTGAGTCGTCTATTTGACATGCAACTCTTTTCTATTTTTCTATAAATAGAGCCCTGGTTCATTAGAGTTCCTCACAACAAGTGAGGTCTCCTACATCTTCCCCTCTTAATTTCTTCTCTTCTTCTCGGCCTTTCTTTATTCTTCTAGTAGAACTATGAAAACCATCCACATTCAGAAATAATCATACATGTAAAATTTTCTTATGTCACATTCAAGTGTGTTGTATTGGCAACTGAACATCAAACCCCAGAAGAAAAAACTCCCCTAGACCCGAAACTAGGATAAAATAACTGATACTTATGTAAAGAATTCTTGCACATGCACATGTAAGCAAAAGCTGCAGAACAACCACCATATGCAGCAAAATCAGGATAGCAGGTCCTCAATATACAACACACAGAACGTCATAGTGTCAATTCAACTTAAGACAGATAACCCAAGAATAAGTCGACGGAAACATACCCAACTAGTAAGTTCCTTCACAACAAGCTTGCAAACATCCCGAATAGCTGCCAGGATTGCAAGATGTGCACTGACATGTACACTATTTGATCCATTCTGATATAAACTTCTAAAAACCTGCAAATTAAATTACAAATTCAGAGCAGGAACAGAGATTGAACTGGATTTACACACAAGGAAGATACTACACCTTTTGGGCCACAGCCAATGCAGCCTCGTCTCGACTTATACATCTGAGTATAATTTCAGGAACCTCAGCAATAACAGCCTGAAAATATGAAATCCAGCATGGCCAGTAGTATAGCATCATATTTGCAAAAGGTTTAAGTTCAAATACATTGTCCCCGAGAGAAAGGAAGAACAAAAGAAAACAGCGACAAAAGACTACCTGAATTTCTGCTTCTTTGGCATCTTTAGTGACCAACGTTTCCAGCTGAAACAAAAATGGCACCCAGTTAAGGAATAAGTTTCATAAGGAAGGTGAGCATGCACAAAGGAGACAGTACAGAGACTTTAAATCTACTGCATGGGAAGATCCATAAGGACAACATTAACAGGAAACACCATTGTGACAAGATAGCTGAAGCAAAAGGCGTTTCTGAAAATTAAAGAGTCCCAACTACAAAACCACAACCAATAGATACAAAAATAGCCTAGACATAAGGAAATATCAACAACGAATGTCAAGGTCAAAAAATCAATGAAATACTAGCAACAAATAAAAGTAACAAATGTCAACATGAGAAATCAATGGAACAATCATGGTTTGAAGTATCCACAGTACTATACAATACATCCAATATGATACAACCAATACGTACATATTGATACAACACTCTGTTTTTTTAGAGGGCACGCATTGGAATGCACCAAAATGCATTACCCAGTAGAATACAAAATTCAATATGAGACAATATGTCTCTTACAATCACCTAACCAATACGATACTCAATACCGATACTTTAAACCTTGGAAACAATGGCAAAACAAACAAAGTCTATTCACTACCTTTTGGGCCACAAACTGGTACTTTTCCAATGCATCTCCTGTGGTCAACAAAGGTTCTGATGGGCCACCCCCCAGTCGCTCTGTGGAAGGCGATGCTGGTGGTTGTGCACCGGCTCCCAATTCCTAGAAGCAAAGGAAAAGCAACATACCATCAACAATTATTTACATCAACAATGTTTGAAGTTCACAGGAGAAAGGTTTTCTGACCTTTACAGTGGCAGAAGGTTCCACTGAATGCGTTTCCGGGGCAGCAACAGTTGAAGGAAAAGATCCAATGGCAGAGTTAATCTCAGAGGCATGTTGAGTAACAGCATCAGATACTCCAACATGAGTTGAGGAAGCACTGTGACATTGAAAGGCAGATTAGACGCAGGCCAGCTACTGAAATGCACCAAATATTATAGTACATACTTCACCCCAAAAAAGTTAAATTATAAAAAAAATACCTTAAAAATTGTTGTGAACCAGGGTCCATCTCTTCTGACATTGGGTCCATGGACTGTGCAGCAGCACCAAATCCTTGTGCCCCTTGCCCAGACGAGTAGACCCCTTGGTTGAGCTGCCCTATAGCGGAACCATAAGCACGAGGCACGCCTGAACTAAGAGAGACACCAGGTGAAGCAGGCGGAGAAGCAGGCACAGCATTTGAACTCTGGTTTGACTGATTTTGCCATGCAAACCTAACAAAATCCTGACAGGCACACACACACACACAGGAATGCATGTAAAGGTGGAATATCAGGATAAAGTGAAATGGGAAACATGCAAAATAATCGAAATGGTAGTTAAAGTGTATTTCATTAGTAAATATCAGAACATGCAGGCTGCAGCTACCTCGTAAACTCTTTGTTGGGAAAGAGATAAACGACCAGGCTTCGGTCGCAAAGCCTCCGGTACCACACCCATGGGACCTTGAGTGTAAGTAGTTGCATCAAAATACATCGGACCTACACCTTCCCTATGTTTCCTTCTCAAGGAAAGTAGCTGAGTTATTTCCCCATCAATGGTACCGAGAGCCTGTCATTGCATAAAAAGACTTGCATTAAACCAATTCATATTCTAATACAGTAACTACTCTGGCACAAACGGGTCAACAAGTTACAATACAGACTCGTGCACAAAGTTTTCTTTAAGAGATAGATTAAAAAATTGTCCCCTATACTGATTAAATGTTGTGGAACTCTTCACGTGAAAAACTTACCATATGTTGAATAACAGAAACTATATATGAGAACCAACAAGTACGAAGCACAGAACCAGCCCAGCCCCTGAGGGCATATCTGGATAACATCCCAACCAAGCCACCAACCCCAGCCCTTCAGGGAAAAATGAAGAGCCGGAGTTCACACCAAAGATACATATGGTCCCCCACACCCTACACCTATGCTTGCCACCCATCAAAAATCCAACACAAAGTTCAAAGTTGTAGCAACAATCTGTCTGGTAATATCTAAAGATCAGGATATGCAAATTAACCAGAAACCAGAGCTGAGCAGCCAAACTACACTCCAAAGCAACATTCATGGTTGTCAAGGCGACACCAGGTCACCTTGACCCAAAAATGGGCTTAGGCGCCTAGGCAAACGCTTTGACAACCATGGCAACATTGTCCAGAAATCAAGGTAGAACAGTAGTATCAGGCCCCAGGGACCAGAGTTTCCAGTGATTACCACCGAACAGCAGGTTCCAACAGTCTGTCCCTCTATATATGCATTGAATGAACCACTTTACCTTAACTGTAAAAGCCAAGAAATCTGCATTGAGCACCATCGAAGTATCGAGGTATCCATTCTCAAAGGGAAGCTATGGCTATGGGAGCCAGGAGAGCAATGCACTGCCCTACCTCTCAACGAGGCCACACATTCACACAGAATGTTGTATGTGGTTCATTGGAGCTGTAAAATCCCCCAATAGAATCCACTGGAAAGCTTCTAGGTAATCCAAGGTGAGGAAGAAACATAGGCCCAGTTCAAAAATTAATCCCTTTCTGACGATAATTAGTTATGGCCTTCTCTTTCATATGATTTTATTTATTATAGGCCCAATTTTAAGTCCAGGGGGTGTAGATGAATTTAGAGCCTTGCAGTATTCCACTGCCAGGACCTAAATGTCAAGGCAGCAAGGTGACCCGAGGCAGCAAAGGGGTGCCTAAGCTCTTAGGTGACAAAGCCTAATTAACATAGAACCAAAATACAGCAGAACTGAAGAAGCAAGATGTTGGAAATATACAGTTGGTTATGTCATTACACCTAGTCACCCGTTTGGTTGTATTATTCTCAAAAGATCTGATATATCTAAGAACTGAAGAAGCAAGCTGATGAAAGTGGAAAGTTGGTTTATGTTGTCACACCTAGTCACACATTTGGTTGTATTATTCTTGAAAACTTTGATATCTCTAAGAGTAATTAAACTGCTCCTGATTTAGAGAATTGGTCTTGTTCACTAATACGTTTGACTGGTCAAATGATTTTCTTTTACAGGAGACTTTTGCATTGGTATTTGGTAGATTTTCAAGATCGCGTAAATCTGAATTATATGTTAGGAGTTAATCTTTTGATCAAAACCTCTTTCGTGTGCACAAATGCTGTCAAAACACTCTACATGAAATACTTCCTTAAATATCAAAACGAATGAATACTTGACAGTTCTTTTAGCTATTAGCAATGTTTTAATATATTAAGAGTTAGACTTCATTTGCTTCAGAAATAAAAAGGGGTAGGAAACTTGTGAGGCTGGGTAATTTCAAGTTAATAAAGTGTAATTAAGTCCCAAAATACCCACAAAAACCGAATTGAAATGTAAAAACAGAAAATAAAAGGTTAGCATATCTAGTCAAACCAATCAGAGATTTTGACTGCACTAGAATAACTGATCCTTAAGTAGGTGAATCACTGCTCCAAGTTTCACTTGCTTCTAACAACTGGATAAAGAGACAGCATTTGTCACAAAAATTAGAAAGTGATTCCACAGGCCAAAATAGCAAGCAGTTTGCCTTTTAACTTGGATCGAAGGATAGCCTGCATGTAGTGGCTTTGTGCCGCAATTTTATGGTTTCCTGATGGATGGAACATTGCTTATGAAGGTGGACCAAAAATGGAAAGTTTCAGGTTAAAGGAGGAATCAGGCGGTAGGTTGATGGAAAAGAAGGATTAAATGAATTCAAATAGTTAAATGTAGAATGTAAACAGGTTAGCTAAGTACTGAATGAACTTTTAAATTTTGAAATAGTGGATGAAGGGATGAGAGATCCTTCTTCCATCTGCCTTCTTAAATCTAAGTTCTTGAATCTCCATTAACGTAGACCTCCTAAACTCCATTGCCCCTATTGAAATACCACACCACCCACCCCTTTTCATTTGTTTCCTATATTCTTTCTCAATGGTGATGTTGAGCTGCTTTGTTTGAGAATAAAGCCACGCATTGCACAAGTATACAGGACAAAAACAAGACTAGCACCATGGCATTTTGCATCTTTACTTTGTGCTCTACTGTCAAAACACAAATTGGAAAGCACCAAGGATCCAGAAATCTTCTCACTGCCTCAGTACTGGCAACAGCTTATATCCAAACAAAGAAAGAAAGAATAGGTCCTAACTTTGTTCTGCTCAGATCAAAGGGCTGCTGAATTTCCAGTGAATTTCTGGCTGGCCTTTAATTGTTTCTGGAGGGGTTGTAAGAATGGGAAGACGGGAAGGCAGTAGTAGGTGAGGGAGAGGGTGGATGGGATAGACTGCATTGAAGCAAAGTGTGAGGGCAGGTGGCATTAAAAGCATTGTTCGAGAACTCCGTCTCCATAGACAACTAGGTTGTCTGATAAACCAAGTTGGACCAAGATCTTGCCAGAGTTGGGCAATTTTATGCCTACCAACTCAGTCCATCTTGGTGAGTTTATATACCAAATATATGTCTGCAGCTTGGAATACAACCTCTATCTTGGGCCTTTTGAACATAGCGGCACTATCAGAAAAAACCAAGTTCAAAAAGCAATTAAATTCATTCCACCGGTCTTGCGCACTACAACATAGACTAAAATACCCCATTCTACACATAATTTAGTAACGGGAAGTAATCAACCAACTTCAATAACATTTAGAAATGGGAAGATGTAGAATTAATGAACCTTCACATGGTTCATACAAAGTTACAATATCAGTTCACCCACTAACTTGACTCAACATTGTTTTGGATTTGCTAGAATCTAACTTGTTTTCTGGAAGATGTAACACAAATCAAGTAGCAATTCACTTATACTGCTGCTCCAGTGGATTTCACATTTCCTGTCCAATATTGAACTAAAACTTCAAGTTCTATAAAGTGCAGCAGCCAAAAACACAAAGAGCAGCAAGACCAAAAAAGTTAGAGATCCCATTGGTCTCAGTCTGGTCGGGAACATTTTGTTATTGCTGAAGACCAGTTGTGCTTAATCAGAGTGTCCCGGAGCCTTTCAAGGTCTAAACATGACCAAATCATAAAAATAAAGTGAACATCATTACCCCTGGCTATGTCATGTTGAGATCATTCAGAACCTCAAATCATAAGCTATGGGCTCCAACTGTTAAGAAGTGCTATTCTAACCAGTTTGATAAAGACGCCAACCACCAATCACTCCATGGAAGAGTAGGGTGGGTGGCATTGTAAGAAGAATAAAGAAGGTGAAGGGGCAGCTGAGGCTGGAAGAAGAATCAGGAGTTGTGACCTGCTTTATGATTTTCAAAGTAATGGGCATACAGTCATACACTCATTAAAGTGCCTGCATAAATGACTAAGAAGAACTGTTTTGTGACCAAAATCCATTATACAGTCATGACACGATTATTTTGATTAACTGTAATCAAAAGTCTTTAAATGATACCAAAAAATATAAAAATATTATCTTGGCAAATGAAAAATGTTATCAACAGATCCTTAAAAGGTTTCTAGACGTTTCCCACCCACCTAACCATACAGTCACATTTAGGGTAGTTTGCAGGAAACAAGTACAAGTTTCAAGGATATTTACTGTTCGCATTTTGTCCCAGCAAACAAACAGGACCTTATGAAATTTCTAGAATGAGAAATATCTAGCACTAGAAAGTTGAAAAGTTCAGTTACCAATGAGAATCCACATTTTGTTCACGACCACCTATCCTTTTGGAATTTAATTTTTTTCAACATTTATTGTATCCAAATACAGATAATTTCTTATTTCTGAACAAATAAATGAAATCATTTCCTTAAGTAGTAATTGGGATAAATGGGACCAAGGCATTCAATATCACTATGAGTCTTAAGACAATTACCACATAGAGACCAAAAACGACTGCCTAGGAGGTGTATCAACAACTACAGTTGGGAAATTTTCTACATATATCTTTTTAGTAGTCATAGGAGTTGTATCCCCCCAACCCCAAACCCGACACACGAGAAAAACTCTTTTAAATTGATGAATGCAAGAATTCATTCTTTCAATAATCAATAAGTATATTCTACTGATGTAATCTGAGATCCTCTTTTATTCTAAGTTACTTCTTTTCTAATGCCAAAAACCCTAATCCTTCACACCTCCTCCCACCACCATTATTTGTAGAGCTAGATACTGGATGATAAGAATCATCCAAAATCAGGAAAACTAAGTTCATATCATCATAGATAAAGGAGTACTACAAATCAATGCAGGGAGTTCAGTCAGGAGGAAATTAAGAGTAAACCCACCTTTTCCGTTGCATGTTGCTCAATCACAGCACAACCCAGATCAAGGTTATCATTTGTAACAACTAGCACAGCTTGGTCGAGAATATCACTGGCAATACTTAAGGCCTGAAGCAAATTCCTCAAGTGATTGGAAATGGAACCACGAAGAGGTTCCTAATAATTAACAAAAGTTATTGTCAGTGAAATAAAGGCCAAAACAGCAGCAGTCTACTAAGAAATTATGAATGGTATTTCATTTCAATGAAACAATTGATAACAGCAAACTTAAGAAGACGAAACCTTGCATGTAACATGTGCTAAACTTCCTGCAAGGCTTGCTACCATCAAGTGTGCAGCATGATATATTCGGCTCTCATCGGACTCCATAGCATAGTCCTATTGCATTAATTTAGGAATATGAAAAAGTAAATCACCATTTACAGGCTATGAATACTGCATAGGAAAAAGAGAAAGCAAGGTAGTAAACAACCTTCAGAACCAGTTCCTTTGTTGTCTGCATTGCTATAGTAACACTGCGTTGAACAATAGGGGACATAATCTCTTTGATAGCCCTATCCATTGCCATTGGAACAATTCTGACATAAGCCATAAACAACCATGTTAAGATCTATCAATTACACCTAAAACAGAATACTGAGTTTATTTGGCTGTAAACCAGCGTCAAATCAAAACTAACAATTTCAAACCTTTGAAAATGCAACTGGAGGCCCAAGGCACTAAGCTTAGGGTTGATAACAACATGAGCTCCAATATTAGCAACTGAAGCAGAAAGCTGCAACAAAAAAAAAAAAAAAAAACAGTCCTTGAAGAAAGCTCATCACTTCATAAAGGAAGACAAGTCTGCAACCATACCTGACTAAAAGAAAATTGTGACTGGGATGGACCAACTTGTGACAGTCCTTGACCAGTAGAAAGCCGATCAGATAAGCTTAAGTTTGCCATCTTCTCTTCCTCCACCAATAAACCCGAAGCAGCATGAAGAGGGGTAGTATACTAAGAGCCATCACACAAAGTGGGCTATCATTATATTGAAAATAAGTGGACTCAATATTTAAACTATAAAAGAATTACATACCTGAGATAAAACATTTGAATGACCACCAGGGTGAGATGGAGTGGACACCTCAGGCTGAAGATCAACTTGATTTAACGCAGCAATCACTCCAGAGTTAACTTCAGCGACCATTTGTGGCTGGGGTGCTCCAATATCTTTTGTTGAAAAGTCAGGATTTCCCTCAATGTCCCTAACCCGGTCTTTAAGAAGAGAAGTTGGTTTAACATCTTTCATATCCACACCAAGATTCTTAAACAATACCTAGAATATCAAGAGTGAAGGCAGAGGTAAGAAATATAAAAAGCAGCAAGAATCATTTATTAAGCATACTTTATTATATGTCAAAAAGAAAGTGCAACCCTTAGTAGCCAGCTGTGTGAGAAATGTATAAGAAAATAATAAGAATTTTAAAATACCTCTATATCAAACTTGAGGTTCATTTTTAAATTTGGCAACGCATAGATCTCAGTAAGCAGACTAAGGATTCCCATTGTCCAAGGATTGGGAGGTTTATATGCTAGACTGCTCTGACATGGTTCCAAAATCTGCAGCAAACAGTAGCATAAAAAAGTTGTACATGGCCAATACATAGAAACAGATCAAAGCATCAAGATAGGTATACCTTTGAGGTAAACGGGATTACTGCAATCATCAATCCCTTCTCATATGCCTGATACAATCCAAAGGACAAACATTAGGGGTAACAATTGAAATTTGAAGGATGATTATCTCATTAAAAGATGGTACATTTTGCCAAAGAACCCCAAACCATATAAGAAGACGATTTATGAAAAGCAAATCAACTACTGAAGCACAGTAACGCAGAATATGATAGAAACCTCTATTATCAAGGCTTTGGGATCTATTTCTCGAGCCCGTAATGCTTGATTTCTTCCAATTGTAAACTTCCCAAGCCAGCTACCAAGATTTTTTAGCAAGGAACGCTCTTCTGAGCTGGATTTTATGAGCTCTGATCTTAAAAGAACCTGCCACATGCAAGACATTAAGAAAGTACTTCTATAGCCACAGTAAATATTTACAGAAAAGAGAAAATCTTAAGTTCTGACCTTGCAATTCTCATAAGTAGCTTTCACAATCTCCTTATTCAAATCTTTTGAGTTAACTTTCTCTAAGAACTTCAAGTACAGATCATGAAAATTTGGCTCGATGCTCGCTCTTTCAAAGAAGTTGGGAAACATTATTAAAGCAGGACGGTGTCAAGAAGATGCAAATAGAGCAACAGCAAGAGAGGGGGGAGGGTGGCACATGAAAACATTCATAAAATTCTAACCTTTTCATCACCATATACTGTGCAAACCATGGGTAGTACTGCTCCTTCAAGATCTCAGTAAATTCTTTTGCCTTAGCTTCAAGATTTGCGATTGAAATATTATTAACAATAAATAATATCTTATCTTGAATCTCTGAGGCAGGTGTCTGTATCCGAAACATAAAGAAAATTAAATTAACAAAGATAAGACAAAAAATGCAAGAAATTATGTGACAATGTCATCAAAAAGCAATATCTAGTTCAGATGCCCATGATACTGAAAATATTATTCCAATGGCAAATGGGACAATAAATTAATTTTCAAAGCTCAGTTCGCATGTAATACCATAGTCCTAACAGAGAAAATACATGAAACGTAGAGTTCCTCATCCAGAGACAAACCTACTATATTACCATAGAACTCACAGAGATAATACATGAAAACTAAAGTTCCTCATCCAGAAGTTTAAGTCAGCCCAGAAAGTTTAAGTCAGCCCTAGTTGGTCCTCGCCAATATAAGACCTGAACCATGCAGCTTATGGAGCCTCATAATCCAAGCGTAGACAATAAATCCAGTCTGTTACTGGTCTATAATCAGTCTCACATTGGGCTATAAATGATCAGGCACCCATTGAGCTACAAACAGTGATAATAACCAAATAATACAATCAGTCTAAGCCCCGCGCCAGGCTAATTATAACCAACTAGCCCAGTTTGGACCAGTTATGGACACAAATAACTGTTACTAATAGAGAAACTTCATATAAGGAAGGGCCCGAGAAACCCCTTCCCTCCCAAAGCAGCCTCTCCCCGGCCCTCCCCTCACTCCTGCAGGCCTTCCCCAGCCCGTCATGTTCCTTGTGGCAGCAAGGAAGCCCTCCCTCCCCCCTTCATTCCCTCTCGGCCCCCTCTCTCTTTCTCTACTGACTTGCAGCAAGAACAGAATACAGAAAAGAAAGAAAGAAGAGAGAAAAGAATGATTATAGATTGCCCAAAATCTTGACAAACACCTTTCTTTCCGTCAGAGATCAAGCCCATAGGGACCCCAAAACCCCCCAAGATCAATCGCCTCTATTTTCTTTCAACCCTTACATGACCCGGATATCTCAAAACCCTACCGTAGGAATTTGATAAAAACCCTAATTTTCCCTTTTCCAAAAAAAATTCCCAAAGATTAGGTTTGACTTAATTGAGTTTTCGTTATCAATCTAGAATGATCCTTTTCATCCCATATCTAGTCCTATCAACCCATATCACTCCTAAGAGCTTCCAACAATTTTCTTAGATACCCATAGGCATCACATAATATTTTAAATTTATTTTCTGGAAGATTCTAAGCAAACCCTTCATTTTCAGGAAACCATCCTAGAAGCCCTAACCCTAAAATGGGGTTTCACATCAGGAGGGGGTTGGGGGGGGGTCTCAAGAAACCTTCTGATTTGAACCAAATCCAGGACCACCCAAAGAAGGCCCAGGGAGGTAGCCAGTACCTTGTGGCCTTGCTAGCAACCCCTGGGAAATTCAGCCAGCATCAGGGCATTTTTGTCATTTTGGTCCCCCTAGTCCAACCCAACTTGATCTAAGAACCAGAATTTTATTAGGATTGTAGTCCCAATCTAATTCTGATATTTGAGTGAATTTTTGTTAAGTTATCAGCAAGTCCTAGTCAAGCTAGGAGTCCTACTTCGGAAGGGATTCTTGTAACTGCAGTCCAAATTCCACTGAAAGACTAGTCCTACTCTTGTTTTGCAGTTTGAATCATCCTAGGATGAGCAAGTGAAAGTCCTTAGTGGAGTAGGAGCCCTAAGTAAAGCAGAAGCTCTTCTTTGTTTTGGTTCCTATGTTGGAGTATCCTAGAACGGATCCTTCTTAAATCAGAAGCCCTTCTATGTTTGCACTTCTGTTTAGTTAAGAGTCTTTGTTTGTTTTGCTTTCTAATTTGAGTCCAGGTAGAAATCCTAATTCGAATTGCTTTCTAATGTTGTGTCCTAGCATGAATCAATCATGTAAGACTTTATTTATATCGTCCTTGTAAAGAAGACAGCTTTGATGAGCTATTGAATAAACTTGTTTGAAAGATAATAGCCCTTAGATTGTAAGGAAGAAAGCTTTGACGAATTATTGAATACATTTGTTTGAAAGAGAAGTGATTAGAGTCAGGGTCTCCTATGAGAAGGCCTGTGGCTGTTAGTGTTCTTATTTTCTGCTTGTATTCAAGCTCTCTCTCGAACAAGTAAGTACTCAAGCACCCCATCCCTGCCCCTACCCTTCTTCCCTCACTTCCCATTGCAGCCCTCATTCTCCCCCTCCCCATAGCCAGCGGCAACCACTCTTCCCTCCCCTAACCCCAGTTCTCCTAATCCAACCCCCCACCCCATCGCAGCCCTCATTCACCCCTCACCTAGCTTGTGGTAGCCATCATTCTTCCCAAATCCTAAACCCTGAGTCACCCCTCCCATTTCCCACATCCCAATTCATTTAGGAAACCTCAACCCCTCCCCTACTCTAGTTTCCTAGCCCAACCTTAGTCCTATCCACCACCACTAAACCCTAGGAAGACTGCGTAACTTCTTCTTCCCTTATACCCTAATCCCCATATCCTTTTTTATTTTCCGGAATTTTCAGACTTTTCTGAAGATTTAAGATTCAAGGTCAGACCTACGGCAAATAACCATTGGATCTGTCCCAAACTTTAGGAACCTCATTCCCCCACCCCTAGTGACCTTCCCCTCTCAATTTCAGCCCAATCAGACCAAGCAAACTCTAATTTAAACCATAATTTCCTTTGCTGCCTAAATTCCCCAAAACCCTAGAAACCCTAGCATTCTCTCATCTAGATCTTTCTAACCCTTCAACTAAATCCTATTTCCTTTTAAAACCACCATCCCCTACCCCTTCCTCACCTTCGACATTAACCCTAACCCTAGCCACCTCCTGGAAACCCTAATTTCTAAAAAGCCTAATTTTCTCAAAACCTTCGAATTATTCAGTTCTGAATTTTAATTGAGAGCAAGGTTCAGATCTGGAATTCATTAAACCTGGACCTCTAACCATTCCCAAATCCTATAGGCCTTATTCCCAAGCTCTAGAACCATTCTATCAGCCTTACACCTAAACCACAGGCTTGTAGAACCCTAATTTTACTGCTGGTTCACTTGAATTGATCCTGAAGACTAACACTTGAATTGGGGGTTACATCACCTTCACCTTCAGGTCCATTTCTATCAAGTCATTGTTTACCCAACAAAACATATCTTACATGTTTGGCAAAACCCTTTCTTCAGACCACTTGCTCGTTCTTTCAAGAACAAAAGAATAAACAGTTAAATAGAAACTTACCACCTACTCTTCTGTTCTCTGAGAACAAAAGAACACCAGAAATGTTCTCTAAGGCCGTTATCAAACGCATCCAGTTTCTACTAATGATTCTAGAAAGCTAAGGAATTTTGAAGAATATTATGATTGAAGTGGACAGACAGAGGGAATTAAGTACAAGAGATCAAATTTTAGAAGATGAGACCACACAGAATACAGAAATCAGAACTATGGAGAAACTAACATCCAGAATCTAGAACTTCAGACTATTACAGGCATCAGAAACAAAGTTCTCTCCACTTCTATTCCTGGCTCAGTTAACATCTTCAATCTGAATTAAATGACTCTTCCATACTGGAGCATCAACAGACCACCATTGTGCATGAGCCAAGCCAAACGACTTTCTCACAGCTAGTAACCTTCTTGTTCTGATTTTGATTAATTTTGGATCAAGCATGCAGTTATTCTTGCTAATGTTCTGTTCCAATTGCAACTGAATTGCTTGGTTAACTGCCAGTTTCAGAATCAGTTTCTTTCATGCTCTCTCTTCGTTGATTCAGTCTAATATCTAACTAAACATCATAAATTTTTCCGGTTGCTGATCTCACTTTCCAGATAATCATTGAGAGGTTTAATTCATTTATTATTCATCAACACTGACCATTCTCACAACTCTTTTTGAATACCAAATTCTGATCCGTTTCTATAATCCTGATTTCAATCAACTGCTTCAAGTTATGGTTTCTCAAGTCCAAATTCTATTTTCACAACTTCGGTATTAAATTTATATCTGAATATATGTTCAAAAGAATCAAAACAACTGAATGTAGATTAGAAACCCTAAGAACTTCTCAATTGCATATGCAAATCTCCAGCTTTACTACCCTTAATAGAATTTTCTCATATTTAAGTCTGTCCATCAGATCTATGATATGCAGTAAAATTATTCTTCCCTAAGAAAAGTCATGCTGCAGATAATAGTAAAGAAAAAGAAGGTTGGTGATTCTTGAACAAAGCCTCAAATGGAATTACAAGTAGCAATTTCAATCAAAAACAGTGTACCTCCACTGGAGTGTCCCTTCTCTCAGCTGCTTGAACGAGTGTCTCAATGTTCAAGGCAGAGCCAAACCCTGTACTATATGAATGTTGTCTAAGCATACCTATAAAAAGGAGATATAAACAAATCAGAAGCCAAAAAAAATGCACCCATGTAGATTAAGTTTTGGAGTAACATAGAACATATTTTCATCGATCAGTATATGAAACTTATAACTTTTAAACCCTTTGCTACCCCAGGCAAACACTGTAAAAGAGATAGATAATTACTAGTAGATGTAACCCCTCGGGAAGAGTGTAAAAACCCAGGTGAAGATGACATAGCTGCTGAAGCACTTCCCACATTCAGTGAAGGCACAGACTGCGAGGGCTGAGAGAGCATTGACTACAAAAGAACAGCAATAGCAAAGTGTACATGAGGCAGGTATGTAAAATATACAATGAAAAGGTAAAAGCACACAAAGTCTAACAGTCACGAAGCATACCTTTTGATTTCCCACTGCATCATGTGTAGAAACAAGTGAGGGCTGCCCAGCAGAAGGAAGGGGCTTCATATAATTAACAGAAGTTAGAGGGGCTTTATGCCTGTCATCAAGAAAACCTGGATGTCTTTGTTGCAGCTGTAGTGGGGAGGAGACTTGTTGCGCAGGTTGAGTAAAATTGGAACCCACTAACTGCCAGGAGGAATCAGATGCCTGAGACCAAATGCAAAAATCTTCGAAGTAAGGACAAGAAACATCTAAATAGAAAAAGCTATCAAAAACACCAAAATAATTAACTAAAAATGTTACCACACAAAAAGAGGAACCACATGTCATTTCAGAACAATTCAAACACAACATTCACAAGAAACAAAGAAGGACAGAAAACTGATGACAATTTACATAAAGCCAAAATATAAGAATAAGAAAAGGACACCCCAAAAAAGAAATCAATCAAATTAGGATGGGGGGGATAGCCATTTCTAGGAAGTACAAACATCAAAAACTACATATATCAGAAGAGAAGAGACTAGATTAAAAGAATCCACGGACCACAATCCAATTTTATAAATCCACTCCACATACCAGCAGAAAGTACAATACAAAGGAATGGAAGTTGCAAAGGCACAGCTTATAAGCAGAGCATTCCTCTTGCAGAAATATGAGCTTCTTCAACAAATAATAAATCTTAAAATATCCTTTTGCCAATGATTTAGGAACAATTATCTCACTGATAAGAACCTCAAACAGAGCAGTTAGGCCTAAATATTCAATATATTACGCAACTAGATATTTTCATCTTTACATTTCTGCTCAACTGAAGTTTTACAACTGCCTTCGCATGAAATAACATCACTGATATGAAAGTGTGGTAAATTAAGATTATACCTAGCATGTAATCAAATCAACAGGGAGAAAGAAAAAAATGAAGAAGAAGAAGAACAAAGGCCCACAACATACACAACAATAGACGAGTATTTGAGTAACTAACAAGCCAGTTATAAGCAGCAGTGTTCAATCAATGCTCTGATATTATAATTTGAGTGCATCAAATAAGCTGGATACATTATCAATCTTAAGGATTAACCTAGAATATATACCATGTCCCACACTGATCCATGATAAAAATTAAGGAACAATTTTGATATAAAGCAGGGGAAAAGAAAAGAAGTGCCAAAAGCTCCACCACAGAACATCAGAAGCAAGATTGCTGTGGGGATGAAGCTCAGAAAACCAGAGCTATTGGTTAGTTAATTGCTGTGGGGTTAAGCTCCTATAGAAATAATTAATTGTTCCACAAAAGAGAGCAAAAAAAAATTTCTAGTCTCAACACACAATGACCAAGATGGAGCTTCAAAAGCTCTACAATGATGGATAGGTCTAGAAACCTTGTACACCAAATTCCAATTGAGAACCTTTTTTCTCGATGCATGAAACACAAGACAGTAAAATATTGGGGGGAGCAACATACAAAAACAGTTATTTATATGGAACAGTCAAAAAGTTCATCCAAAGCTAAGTGTAGCACCAGTAAACCAAGCCACAAGGTCTCAGCTTGGAAATCCACAAGACCAAACAGAAGAAGCCAATGGTTCTAAAATCTAAATGCCACAAAAAAATAATCTGATTTACGAAGTTCGTTTGAACCCTATACCAATGCCTAATCATACTTTGGTCTCAAGAGTAAATACAAGGTTTCAACTAGGACAGACAGCTTCAAAGGCATATCTCCACACATTGCAGCAAATATTAATAGTCATAAATTCGACTAATAATTTATATTTGAAAAATACAAAAGTAAGCTAAAATTAAGAAAAAATTTATGCTAGATGGAAACCTTTACACTCATTACCCATGCAAAACCGGGTAGCGATATACAATCTCTCTATTCTAAGCTGTCTCAGGGAGCAGGCTAGGCATGAGAGAGAGGGAGAGAGAGAGATCAAATCGCCAAATGAGCCCCTTCACTTTACTTTAAGTAAAAATTTCCCGATCATTTTGGATTGTTCCTTCTATTCACAACTCCATAATTCAACAGTTCCCAGCTTAAGTTTTGCAGGTCAAATCTTCACATCTTACTTGCTTTTACATATTTCCTAAGAGCCTATTTGGTTACATAAATCCAGAGATTTGAAATGAAATGGGATTTCAAATCTATGGATTCATGGTTCAAAATTAACTGTTTGGTTAGCCTCAAATCTATCGAAGTTCATAGAGTTCTGTTGGGTTACTCCGCGTGAATCCGCAAATTTCATCAATTTTATCTTTATAGTGGAATCCATGGATTTCACCTAATACCCAAGAATGGCTTAATTCATGTTTTCAGGCAAAAAAGTGAAATTCCTGGATTTCATGAATCCAAGGATGCTTTATAACCAAACAGGTATAAATCTCCGATTCATGAATCCAAGGATTTGAAATCTCTAGATTCAGATAACCAAACAGGCCCTAAACTATTCCCTACGGGAGATGATGCTCCCTATCAGCAGATCTCCTTTGCTTTGGGGTTCCTCTTGACAGAGTTGATTACAAATCCTTGCTAAAATGAAAAATATAATTCTTCTGAAATAGAGGCTAAATCTTTATGGGTCCAAAACTAGGCTTTTGACTATTAAGTAAGGATTTGCTGTCCAATACTCCTAGATCTAAAAGATCTCCTCTGGATTAATTGTTATATGTAGGTGTAACCACCATCAACTGTGTCTAAATGGACTATTATTCGATTTGGTAATTACCACCTAGCTCTCACTCATACCTATTAATTTTCTCCCCCCTTCTTTTCCTCTTATATATTTTCTTCCATGTCGGAATAGCACTACAAATTTTATTTTTCTTTTCATCCTTCCTTCTTTGACTCCCATCTATTGATAGTTCTAGATTACAAATATTAGATACTGTCTTGATGCAGTTATATACAGAAATTAAGATTGTTTCTCCAAATAAAAATTGGTGATTTGCCTTTTTACCATTATAGCTTTTGGTTGAATCATAGAAAAACTAGGGTTTCTTTCAGTTGAGTTCTACATATAGTCGGACATTAATACCCAGCAATTGACTTTAGATATGAAAATTGTTGAAAGTAATAGTCATCCTGAAGTGCGTACCTCTCTTTCACCTTTGATTATTCCTCTATTTCCTTCACTAGAATCAGTCTCGCTCGTCTACGCGGTTTTATCCGTATTCTATTTCTTCCTCCCACTTTGTTGGTTTCAATCTGATCTGAAACTATGACGTTCTCTGTTTCTGTGCAGCATTTGAGTCCCAACCGTTCCGTTCGATCTTCACTATAACTAGTTTGGCATGACATATTGGTTGGGGTTATGGCATTTACATGTGGACAAAAACCTCCGGATATCATACGGATATAGAACCTTTCTGTTTCTAAGACCTAGAAGAAGGCACTATTTGTTAAAATTACGGAACAGCCCCTACTTTGTGTGGCTATTTTCGTATATTCCTATTTTAAATTTTTCTCGGTAGCCCTTAGTCTAATAGTATTATCCCAGTTTAGATCTAATTCTGCCATATTTTTCAAGAAAGACTTTACACTTTCACATTACTTATAGATTTGTCAATTGTACTCCAAATGGGTTTTGAATTTCTATTTAATTACCAAATAGCCATCACTTCTAGTAACTGAACTATAATTGTCTGAACAGGCTCACAAAGCAATTCAGAACTGGTTTTGGAACCCTGTATCACGTAATTATCCCTTTCCCCAATACGGAACTCTCCAAGGACCTTCCAAAACATTGAATTAATACCCTGGTCCAATGAAGATAGGAAACTCCACAGAGATAACTTCTGATTGACCCAACTACCCTATTTGGTCTTCTCCACAACTTCCACGGATCTCCTTATCTAATTATTTCATTCCCCATTAACATAATCTTGGAATTTTTCCACCTGTAGGCCCAACCTGATTGATCAGCATCAGTGACACCAATAAGCAAGTAAACAAAACCATACCTCCAAATTTTCCGAAGAAGCCTGGGCAGAAGCTTGAGGGTAATCATTAGATGAACTATTCAGCTCATTTGATTCTGTGTGGCCTGATGAGATCCTAGCAAGAGCACGTTCAATGAACGCAACAAGATCCGAGTGGGTGCCACGTAGATGAGATATTTGCAAGATATGATTACAGTACTGCGGCCATTCCACTAAACGGTCCACAAACTGCTCCAAAGCTTTGGCCCCGAATATAAACATCTGACACCAGAAAAGAATCAAGAACACAGAAAACTACGGAAAGAAACGCAACAATTGGAAGGACAATTCATCTAAAAAACAATTGAAAGGACAGTACTAACTTTGGAATCAGCAGATTTACGCAGTGCATCCAAGACACCACGGAGGGCAATACCAAGTGTAAGATGGGTCACTAGCTGATGCTTTATTAGGGAACCTGCATGAAATTTTTAAAATGCCAGAAATAATGTTAACCTAGAACAAAATTCTAATTAGCAAGGTTTTCTAAGCATGTTATAGAAAATTGATAAAACAAACATAAGCAGTATGAGGATACTGGAAACAGAATGGGAGGAAAGAAATTTAAAAATTTTAAATTTACATACCAAAAAAAAAAAAAAAAAAACAAAACAAAACATAATTGGGATAATCTACAAGTCTTTCTAACTGATGATAAGTTGAGTGGAAATCGTTTAGAGTGAACAGAACATGTACTAGGCCAGCCACAGAAGAACCACTAAGCAAGTAAGAATGGTGCTGAAAAGAGAAGTTAAAACTAACAAGGGAGGTACACATTTACTTTGGTATAAGGGAGAAAATAAAGTCAGCTTAAGAAGTGAACCAAAAAAGATTTCTGAAGCCAACACATTCAACTTCAATTAGGCTTAATTGAATTCATCTGTACCTTCTATGTTACTACTACGTTCTGTAGAAGAAAGGAAAACTATTTGGTCGTAGTTTTATTTAGGACAGATATTATATTAATAGCTCAAATCAGTTGTACCCAATTACTTTAATGGTGAAGGCTAAAGCATATAAAAAGAGAATTCTATGAATTAAGATGAAAAGATGTTTCATAGGACATGAAAAAACCAGGTGCTAAAGCATCAACCCCTGGTTCACGGTTATGAGGAATTGAGGATTACAGAACATCTCCAGGCAATCAACGGCATAATTACTCTGCTGCAACCAAAACCATAAAAATTACCCGTATGAAATGAGACACTGAGATTTCCATCAGCCGATCAAGGAAAATGAACCATTATAGTGCATACTTGTCAAGGCAGCACCCAGGTGCTCCTGTGGTTCTAGGGATCCAGGTGTCGCTTTGTCACCTAGGTGCCTTCTCTGGTGTTGCCTTGATTTTCTTCTCCCCTCAAATGCCTTGTCGCCTAGACATCACGAAACTATGCTATACCTTATGTATCATGGATGACTCCTAGAACCAAAAGATTAAATACTTTTGAGAATGCAAGAGACAAGGATTGCACGTTTAAGACCTTGACTAGCCATGAGGAAAACATACTGAAGCTCAATCTGATTTAGCACGAATATTGCTTAACACATGATGAAGGTCCACCAACAAATCAAGGCTCCAGGATGTTGATGGCCAGCACTTCAAAGCCTCAGTGACGCCCCTAGGATTGCTGCCCAGCAGCACTAGTATTTGGAGTCTTTTGTACTAAAAAACTAAGTCAGTGCCAAACATGTAATGCAGCAACTTAAGTCAGGGGAAGAAAGTCCCTTTTAAGTCTCTTTCCAGTCCTAAGTCAGTTCTTTACTTTAAGCACACTATTATTTAGAGACTTCAACAGAATTCTACAAATCCTAGTTTTGTTCTAAGTTTAAGTCCTAGTTTGAGTTGGTTTTTAAGTCTTACTTCCAGGACTTCAGTGTTAAAACTATTTATGCAAAGCCCCCATTGACTGGGCAGAATACAACGAATATTTCTGATTAAAAGCTTTCAGTTCTTACACTCTCTCATGAGGATCAACTAATAAAAGTACTAATTAGTTGTTTCAGCCATGGTCGAGTCACATCCAAGGTGGATTATCATGGTTCTTGCAGAGTAATATCATTGATCCGGTTGAGGTTGAGGTCCTCAAAGGAATCAGCATACGATTGGTCATTTGCATCTCCACCCCAACTGTAGACAAGGCCCACTGATCGAGGTACGCTTGAAGCCAGCACCCCATCCCAGCTACTTATCACCCCCTTTTTTATTTCTTGAATTTCAGGATGCCCCAAGAAACCCAACTCAAAATCAGATCATCACCGATATAACCATCAAAGTCTGTTCTTAACCGACTTTGGAAAAGCTTGACTTATGATCAGCTAATTTGTTTTTTTCCCATTGAGAAGCTTTATTTTCTAAGTAGATGGATATGAGCACATAAGAATGGTAATTAAAAACATCCAACCAAAAAAAAAAAGAGAGAGAGAGAATGACATTCCAAAACAGGTACTGTTGGTTAGAGACACAAATTTGAGCAGTATAATACCCCCATACCATTCATTAATACATTACATGAAATGCAGTGCTAAGCATCATATTACTGAAAAACATGATTTTAGTTCTCCGCTCCTCAGAAAAAGGAAAAAAAATGATAGGAGTAGCAAAAGCTATTACTTTGGAGATAGGCATGCGAACATGGCATCCATTCCCCAGAAATTTCCTGTAGCCTTCTGGAACCCATGTCTACACTAACACAAAATGCTGATATGGACAAGTGACAAATGTCCTATATAACCCATGTCAACACCAACTCAGCACAAAATGCTGATAAGGGACACGTATTTGATAGAAACCCAAAAGTCAGACACCTAGAAAAGGTTACGAAGAAGATTAAGACCCTTCCATGACCAATTAATGCACCCACTACAACACATATTAGCCAATACCAGCGGCATAGGTGGACCTGCTCACACACCTATACCGAAATCCCATACCTCAAACCATGTAACATGTGACATCCCAATATAGAATTATTGATCCTTCTTGTAATAAACTGATTTTACGAAGAAATTCATCACTCCAAGTATTCCCTATACAAAACAGTTGCAGACAAAAGGAAATATTAAAAAGAAACAACTCATCTTACCAAAGAGAATTGCAGCTATCTTAAGTTGTCTTTCTGGATACTTTGGGAAGAATTTGTACTCCTCAAATAAATTTGCAATCATGCACTCAAATATTGATTGCTCCCTGTAAAAACACGAAGGGAGATAGCAGACTTAATTTTTTTTGCTCCAAAAAAAGATCAACTAATAACCACAAGGCAATGCAGAACAATATCTAATGCCGCTTCCACTGAGCGAAAAAGATCAACTAATAACCACAAGACAATGCTGAACAATATTCAATGCCGCTTCCACACTCTTATTCTTACAGATCACCTAATTCAATGCACTTGATATAGTTTTTATGTAATCAATCATTCTGTTGATAGGAGGAAGCAAAAGGATATATTTTCACTGGTCATTCTTATATTCTCAGCAGTTAATGCTATCTCTGGACTTACTGGGGTTCCGAGGAGTAGCTAAAGGCCTTAAAAAGATACAACGAAAAACCAGAATCTTCAAATACATGATTCTTATCGTTATCAGTTCTAGTAGAATAGCTTCTTCAATGAATTATATTTAATTGAAGATTCTCCAATCAGTTTCAAACACAACCAAGCTTAATCCAATCTTTTTTAACAATAATTTTTTACGCTTGAAGGCATGCTTCGCAGCCTCGCGCGTATTCCATCGCATCCTTCACCATTGTGGGCCAGTAGTAGCCCATTATGCGTATTCGATCTTGCAGCTTCAGCCCCCGAATCTTCAATCAGTGTCAAACACAACCAATATGATTAACTCTTCTAATTAATTTGACATTGAAAGAAGAAGAAAAAATTGTAATGAACGAATGAACATGTTTTTTCTTGAAACATGGCCATGCTAAATGCAGTAACAGGAAAAAATCAAATTGTAAAAACTATGAACTCGTGCAAAACTGAATGCATGTATTGAAGGCTACGTGATGGGGGGCAAAAGGAAAAGAAGAAAGAGAAGGGAAGAGAGGTCAAGAGAGTGAACAATCCAAGAGAGACAATTTCCCAGGTTTGGGCTCTGATGCCACTTACTGGGGGGGACAGAAAAGGTACGAAGAAGGAACAAAAAGGAGAGGGGAGAAGAGGGAAAACCTGAAAAGCACCAAAGTTGTATAGAAGAGGAAGAAAAAAAAATCTCACTAGAAGAAGAAGAGGGGTACGCATGCACAAATCTAGCTCAAGGCGTTACATTATCTTTTCTATTCCATCTCAATAGGTTGACTACAAGCATTTAAATAATAATAATAAATAATAAAAACATACTAAAAGTAACAGATGCTTAGAAATTCAATTCAAAACTAACTAAAAGTATTCCTCAGTAACCTACCCAAATAAAAAATTATGCTTACAAATAATTTCCCCAATAAATAAACAATAAATATCATATAAAGCCCATAATTTAATTGGCCCAGTTCATCTCCATTTGGGCATCCAAGTGGGATCAGATTGGTCCAAGTGGAATTGGGTCACTCCAAGACCATGCTGCATCACTATGTCACAAGGACACAGTGATTTTCAAAATTTGAGTCCCCGTTACTTCATCTCCCAAATTTGAAGATTAGCAACAGCATAGTTGTCAGGGCAAGAAGATGAGGTGAGGCGATAGAGGACAGTGGCAGTGAAAAGCAAGACGTTGCCGAGATGACAAGGTAACCCAGGTCGCCTTGACCCAAAAAAGGGTCAGGATGCCTAGGCAACGTCTCGACAACTATGAGTTACACGTTCCAAAATGCTTTTACTCAATACAGGTGCAGATCAATACTAATTAGCCACTTCAAACAAAGAGCCACCTGATCCAGAAATAGATGCCCCAACTTGGAATGGAAAGCAAAATTATCAAGGTGGAGCATTGATTTTTTTTTTTCCTCCAGTAAAGACCCTGTGATACCTGTGGAAAGGCTAATCAACTAAGACATATCAAATAGGTCATATCAAATAAAGATACAGAATCGATTGACCTAATCAGCCCAACTCTATTCTCCATGTTACATGGACATGTGTGCAGCTGCTGGAGTTTGACATGGATGGTTGGCTCAGACTTGAGAATCCCCAAGGAAACAGATCAGGGGACCATGAAATGTGAGAAGAGGGGTCTGCTTGCTTCAATATTTTAAATTTTTTATTAAACTATAGTTGCTAGAGCATCTAAGAGACTTAAGGTAGGGATC
Organism: Hakea prostrata; assembly: GCF_041222555.1. Taxonomy (NCBI): domain Eukaryota; kingdom Viridiplantae; phylum Streptophyta; class Magnoliopsida; order Proteales; family Proteaceae; genus Hakea; species Hakea prostrata. The sequence continues at coordinate 66,658,549 of NC_142600.1, read as the reverse complement.
TCAACGCCAAAGCAACCAAGGTGCCTGCCTAGGTGATGCCTAGACAACTATGTGATTAACCAGAGCATCAATTGATAAGGGCTGCTAGAGAGGTTACATGTCTTAGCTAGGTTCCAGGAGTACACCATACACATCCACCACCTCCTCCTCCTAGATCCCTCGTCATTTGCACCTTTACTTCCTCTACTACCTCTCCCCTACCTTCTTCTTCTTCACCTCCTCCTCCTAGATCCCTCGTCATTTGCACCTTTACTTCCGCTACTACCTCTCCCCCACCTTCACTATGCTGTTGCAACCTCAGTATACCATAATCTCCACTTGCTCTCCTCCCTCTTTTTGTGTTAATGAAAAAGACTTGGACAACAGGCTAAACCTGCCCAAACCTCTAATCCTAGAAAAGGGTCCTTGAGATGTCCATCATAACATACATCTCCATACACATGGACATCCAATCCAGAAGCCAAGGAATCTCGAGTCCATGTAACATCTCCTAAAAGCCTTGCCCACATCAAATTCTGACACTTCTGTTCCACATAGGCCTACATCATTTCCACAGTAAGATACCCATGTTTTTATGACCTTGAATAAGGACAGAAATTGAGACAAGATGTACAGTCATTTAAACATTCAACCTTTTATCAGGAGATTCTTTGAAGCGAGCAAGCATTTGAACCATGGCATCAATGCTCAGCTGACCAGAGAACATCTGATGGAAATAAGAATTAGCTTCCGCTTCAATATCATCAGCATAACCATCAGATGTTGATTCCACGGCACCACCACCATTCTGCAGTCTTGGAGTGGCATGCATAGATGCTGAATGCAACTTCTTCAATTCCTCCGAAAGCTGGTGAGAAGCAAGCTGTGCAGTATGAGCTTGAAGGACCTAATGGAAAGATGCAAACAATAAGAAAATTGGCGGATGGAAGCAAAACAAAAGTAAATAACAACTAGAACTTCTTTACTCAGAGAATGAAAGAACAACAATTAAAATGAGCCACTGTGCAGCAGTAGAACCTTGAAGAATGTTGAGCTCGTTACTGAATATGCATTCACCACACTACCAGACTGTTGGAATGGATTGGCAGGATCATGTGCTGCATCAAAGGGTATCTCCCTCAAGAACTTGAGGCACTCCTGGAAAGTAGCATTATAAATGTTAGAACTTTGCAACTAGCAAAGCCTGAAGTTTATTTTGACAGCAGTACAACTGACATCAAAGGTAACAAAGCAAGAGGGAGATGATATAACGAAATGAAAGGATAGTACCTCAAAAAAGGCATCCTTATGTATGCTCAAATTGTCATTTAACCACTTCTCCAGATTTACTTGCTCTTTCCGAGAAGCAAGGGCAGCCAGTTTAACACTAAATGAGAAAGGTGCTACATCCAATATTGCTGATACAATCTGCAATATAAGAACATGGAGTAGGTGTAAACACAACAGAAACAAAATCCAAAGTCATAGAATACATACAGAAATAAAAGAAGGGAGAGATTGGGTATGCCACCAGCTTTAAGTAAGCTGCTGCGTACAACAATCACAGGTCAGGAGGTAAGAGGTCAAAGGGGTCTTTTCCAACAGAGAGGAGAGAGAATAACACATGCTGAGGAACCCAGTAGCATGCCCAACCTTTTCCCATAAAAGAATAAAAAAAATAATAAAAAAAGCTTTTCAAAATCAAGTCAAAGACACTACAAGTACGTTAAAGATCAGAAAGGGCAACAAGTTGGGCATTGACAGCACTGCCTCCATGATACAACTCAAATATGTAAATCCCAGAGTTCTATTTCACATTGATGAAAATTCCCCCAAAATAAACACAACTATTGCAGTCGTCACGAGTGAAGAACAGCATGGCAAACAACCAACCCAAACAAATATAGTCCAGGCATCATGATGCACATCTACAGTTCCAAAACTCTACTCAGAGCAATTATCAGCCCACTAAAACAGCTATTATCGTCCAAGTAAAATAAGCAATGGCAAATCTGTAATTAAGTGGAATCTCAAAAGAGTAAATTCTTATCTTAAATTGGTGTTTGAGTCTGAAAGAAAACAACATTTACTGTGAGAAGGTAGTATTGTAACAGAGCAAAACAAATTGATGAAAAAGAAAAAGGATTAACAGGCAGCAGTATTACAGGAAAAAAGGATTCTAAAAGCGCCTTCAATTAAGATTGTACTCACCCTTCAACCACACGGGACCAGCGAAAATTAATCCTTTAATCTGTCCAGCTGGTCTTCAAGGGCCCCAAACAACACAATAGAACAACTACTAAGTTCACATTCCCTCAGTATTTGAACCGCAACTCAAAGAAACATCATCAATCACGCATCAACTGAGAGACAGCTCCTAAAACTGACAATGACAGTGAGCATAGAATCAACACTGCAATTTGAGTTGGTTTTCTCTACTGGCAGGTTTCAACTTCCAAAGAAATGCTTAGATATATGGGAGAGAGTGCTGGGCATATGATGGACAGAAGAAAGGAGGACGAGAAAAAAAGGAACTCACAGGAAGAGGAGATAAGGAAGAAGAATTAAGAGAATGGGAAATATGATCAAATGACCAGATGAGTACCAGTCTGGTAAAAATACAACTCAAAACTTTCTAATTCAAAATGGATTATTATGTGGTTACAATGGCAATTAAAGAAAATAATTAAAGACTCCTAATTCATTCAAATCTAGGTGCATTTGAACATCCCCAAACGAGAGCATTGTGCACAGTACAGACACTTTTTAATTAAATAAGCATAACTAAATTCTAAGACTGAAATTAACTTAACTCTAATGGGACTTATACCTGAAATAAAATCCTAAATGAAACACCAGACAGATTACACATTATCTATGATCAACTCTAAGACCCGATAACAAGACAAACCACGATAGTGAATACAATATCCTACTAGACCTGAGAACCCAATATGACACAATTCATCATCATATGCCCCACTTTCCCAAACCCCGCCCTCCTCCTAGGAGTCTGTCTGTCTAAGGAATTGCTCCAGCATCAAACTTGGCAACAAAGAGTGTATGTTGGAAAAGCACCTGCAAGGCCACCACAGAATTGCCTACCGGACTTGAAATAAGGTACCAACAGCCTATGTGTGCCATGTGGTATCTTGCTAAGTGCTAACCTTATTTTTCACTTCTATTAATACGTATGAAACATGAGCCAGAAACAGACAATATCAGAGACTCATCTTTTGAGTTTTGACCTAAAGCAGAGACATACGAAATTCCCCTCAGAGCAAAGAGAGAGACAAATAGTAGAGTCTGCACACAGCACACCATGGTATTCTTCCTCCTCACATCAACACTTTCAAAGAATAAGACAGAAAAACAGAGGACAAAGAAAACAAAGCAACTCAGGTACTGTTTACAACTGCTAAATTAGGTTTGATGACAATATTAGCTGTAGGCGCAGCTGGCAGTCTACCAGGTGAAACTATGGCTTCTCCATCCCCATTCTCTTTCCCGGTTTCTTTGTGGATAACTAACCAGAACCTTGTGATAATCAAAGTAACAACAGTGTTGATATACACCGAGATATTGCAACAGCAGTAGCTCAGCCTTATAGCTTGGTCAACTACATCAACCATTTCTAAACTATGAAGGAAAAATGAAAAACTTAACACTGGATAGGGACATTTTAAATGAATTCCTGTTTATGGTCACAGGATACATGAACATCAAGATCCAAAACAGTGGATAAATTATTCGACCACAACTTGGTCCATTACTCCAGGGGAATATACATACGCAAAAACATCCAAAACAGAAATACAGTAATCCTATTTATACACTTCACAGAGCATCAATTCATTGCTCAAAACAGCAACCACATGGAACCTTGCAGAGAATAGACAGAACAGAAGTGCACCAGATAGATGACTAAGAGAAGAGAGGTCATCCCATGAATTATAGTTCTTAGCATACTTTGGATGTTTCATTCAGGCTTAAATGAGATGCCATGTCAAAATAATTTAAAAAGAAAAAAAATGCAATATTTCAAAATCCCAAGTCATCTCCTTTAGAAAGTTATCATAGCCTGGGATTTTCAGCGGAAAAAATGCACTGTTTGAATGAGATTCCATCATTTTGTTCCAGTATCTCGCTCACCACAACATTCTACACCCCAAAATGGCCAGTGTGGCATCATACAATAAAAATACAATGTTTCAGCAAAACATCGGTATCTCGGGAGTTTCATGGGCCGAAAAGGCGTTCCAAAATGAGATTTAGTACCATTATTCTGAAGGATAAACTCAAGAAAAGGGAAGCTCTCATCTGAACTGCAGCTAAAAATATTATTGGAATAAAAAAGAATTATGCAGATTCTAAGAGATGCTTGAAACCAATTAAAGGAAACAAGTACCTAAAACCCAGAATATAATTTCTCCTCCAAGCTACCTATTCAAACAGTACAATCTATATACACCACTGGGATTAGCACCAATGCAACTCAGTTTACCTTCAGCTCTACGCAACTGCCCAAAATTTTGGTCATATTTTCTTGATCAGCAAAATGAAAATCTGTCAAGCCATGGACCAACAGATTAGGATTAACATGCCAGAGATGGAGGAGGACCCCACTTTTTGTTGCATTGCCAATTATCATGGGAAGAACCATTGAGGATACTTCATACTGGATAAGACTAAACGCACTCTGTGATGGCAAAGCAAATTTTCATCAACTTTACAAGTCCCTAAAAAATATATATATTTCAAAAAAAAAATCCAACTGCATAAGTGGAGGAGAGGAGAGCATACATTAATATGGGCCATCCCAAGAAGCAAGACCTCAGGGCAGTTTTTAAGTGGATAATCAAGAATTATTCGTACAGAACCAGCATGACCTCTCTCAGCTAGGTGGCATAGTACCTCCAAAAGGTCAAGACACAACCATGCCTGATTTGCATTCCCATGTGGAAGTTTATGACCATGTACTGCATCAACATATGCCTGCAGAAAAAATTGGCACCCTGATTAGCTAAAAAACAAAATGAAGAAAAATGAGCCAGAAAGAGGCGCGGAATAGTACCAGTTGCCTTGCAGAATGTGCAAAAGTGAATATTTCTGGTGGTGCAGAAACTGCATATCTTAGGAAAGATAATTGACCTTCTGCATTCTTCCAGACAGACCCACATATAGCATGGAGTGGGAATGGATCCTGCACAATCACATTGTTGCTCACTGGATAGAAGTCGTATCATTTTAAAATTTCATGCTTCTTAACTGTAAAGCATACCTGACATGCATTTGCATATACAGACATGAAAAAGGAAAACGCCTCCTCATTGGGGAAATAGAACCCCTCATGGTCCAGATTTTCCATCACACTAACCCAATTAGTTCCTGGAGCCTGAGATAAGAGAATCATGGTTAAAAACCAAAAACAAGCTTGGCTAATACGTGTGCCCACATCATTGCTCCATATGCAGCAATCAAGGGAAAAGAGTAAGCAACAGATCATTGAAAAGACTGGAAGTGGGAACTTACAAGTTGTTTAATTGAATCTACAAGGACATCAACATTCCAGGAGTTCAAACAAGATGACTCAGGCACCGTATTACCACTAAGTGCAGAGCAAAATATTGAATATGCATTTTGGCAATCCTCAAGACCATTATGAGTTTGTGCCATTGTACCAAGTATCCGGGAGATGGTCGCCTCAGTCAGTGGTAGAAAAAGGGATAAAACATCCTTGCATTGTGACGAATTAGTAGTGCAACCATAGCCAAGTTCCTTCATAACATCTGCCATACTAATTTCCTTCTCAATCTCTGCTAGAACTGCATCAAAATCATTTTGATTGGGCTCATAGAATAGATCCAAATGCCTGCATTTGGAGTACCAACAGTGTTAATTAAAAAGAAAAGAGAGTTTCTACCAGGGAAAACAATAGACACTGAAACCACAAATACCATGCCAAAGAAAATGCAATAAAGACATGAAGGAAAATATGAGTACCTTAAAGAATCAGCCCCCCGTAAATCATCAGAAAGAAATGGATCCAATATGAAACTATTCATTTCTTTCGATTGCAATAAGGATAGCATACGCATAAAGGAATCCATGTGCTTGGCAAGACTCTCTGATTGACGCAGGAACATGACAATATTCTGAATTTGTCCTTGAGAATCAAAAGATGTGGGATGGTTGCACAATTCCTCGATCTGGGACATGCAAAAATTTTGACCTGGGAAACAGACGAAGCATATTGAGCGTAATGAAAAGCAAAAGAGATGCACAAATGTAGCACAATCATATAAGTGTAGAGAAGAGAGTGCTACATTAATCTATCTTCGGACTAAATAATCCAACATACCACATGTTCTAATATCAGGATTTTCAGACTCTGATAAAGCAAGACCAAGGCCAATTTTCTCAGACACCGCCAAGTGTAATGCATTACAGAAATCTCCCAAAAACCCCTCATTGATGGACGTATTTCTTAATGCTTCACAGAACACTGTGGTGAAATTTGGTGTTTCCAACAAATATCTAAATATTGCAGCAAGAAAATCTGGCTTCAGAGGCATGTTCTGCACATTCCCACCATGAAAATTTATGTGATCCAAGCATGTCTGGAGCAGCAATATGCTTCCCTCACTTCCATACTCAGTGAACTGCAGGAAAACAGAACTAATGTGTGACGCCACCGAAGAGGAGCATTTTCAGTGATGAGACTAAAGATTGTGGAGAAAACTCCAAAAGGCAAAATTGATTATGCTGGTTTGCAAGCAGAAGTTCAGAATTGCATGAAGAGACACGACAGAAGCAACATTCCAGACAAATTATGCAACAGTAATGACTCGATAAAAAAATATTTACCAAAAACAAGAATGCATTAAAAAACAACTTCAATTTTCAATTTGAATATTTATGAAAAAAATAATTAACAAAAAAAAGCTAGCCAAATTACTGTATCATTATAACAAAAATAGAAAATTCAGCTCCTGTGCAGTACATTCGATTAGCTAATGACACTTATTTCCAACAATTATGTTTTTGGTACCCTGTATTTATCCAAGTATACCTGAAACAGTACAAAAACATAAGGGTTTCAAACTGTCAACCACTCTGAACAAAGAATTACATAGGATCCTGCGGAAGGCCTGAAACCAAGTAAAACATACCCTACTGTGTGCAACATTAAAACCATGCTATGCCAATATGCCAATAAATATTAGCTACAGTATAAAGTAGGTCTGGTAGGTTAAATGGAACAGAATATGAATGTTGACCAAGGTATGAAGTATGATAATACATTACGACACCACAGCTGACTTGGCAAAAAGACACTGTTATATAACTGTTCCATAAGCATTATTTCATTATTTATTATGTAAACATAAACGGTATCTTAGTATTGCACCTTGCATGCCTGATGTTGGTAGGTTACAACACAAACTGTGGATGACTTGAATCATCGGATAATTCAGACTCAAGACGCTCAGAAGTAATAATAAAAACTTACCAATTTAGATACTTGATACATTATGTTTGTGCTTCAGCAACAAACTCAATGGACTTTGACATGACAAAGATTTGGCAACTGTACGGAGAAGTGATATAATCCATATTGAAGGAACTAGAAGAGCTAGGGTAGACCTAAGATAACCTTAGGATAAGTGGTGAGAAAGGATATGTATAGCTTAGGCCTTGTATCTAGCATGGCCTCGACAAGAATTGATTGGAGCACAAGAATCCATGTAGCCGACCCCATTTAGTTGGGACAAGGCTTATTGTTGTTGTTGTTGTTGTTGTTGTTGTATAGATTTTGCAACATATGTTTGAACACAAACAACAAGTTGGGATTAATACCAAATTAGAATCATGGAGAGCAACTTTGGAATAAAAAAGCATTAAACTAAGTAGAACAAAGATGGAATATGTAATGTGTAACTTCTTTTTTTGGGTACATATCTAGTATGTAACTTTGGTTGTGAATAGATGGATAATGAGGCGGTGGGATTTGATAAGAAGGAGATTCCACGAAGTGATTATTTTAAGTACCTTATTTCACTCATAAATAAATAAAAGTGATATAGAGGATGATGTTTTCCAAAGAATTAAACTAGGGTCGATGAAGTGGAGACGTGCATCTAAGGTCTTGTGTGGTCAAAGTATTCCTTTAAAATTCGAATAAAAAATCTATAAGACCGTCATACAACCAGCTGTGATGCATGATGCAAAGTGTTGAGCTATTAAGAAGCATCATATAGATAAACTCAGTGTAGCAAAAATGAAGATGCTAAGATGGATGAGCGGGAAAACTAGGAAAGATACGGTAAAGTATAATCATATTATAATTTGATTTGGAAGAGCTCCTATAAATGATGAGTGAGGATAAATTCAATTGAGGTGGCACGACCACATTCAACAAAGGCCTTTAAATGCCCCTACGTGAAGAAATGATCTAATTCGGATGGAAGTAATTAGAAGAACTAGAGCAGACCTCAAATAACCTTAAGAGGTGGTGAGAAAAGGATATGCATGCTTAGGCCTTATAACTAGTATGGCCTTGTTGTAGTTGTTTATACTCAATCAATGAGGACAGGGTACGTTCATGCATTTGAGCACCACTCTTGCCATAAACAGATATATCTACCATTCTGCAGAACCTCGAGTAAAGATTTTTGCATTTAGCCACAATAAATACTCACTACATCATAATGTCTTAGATTTTGAAGCCAACCATGCAGTTTTCAGTCTAAAAATTTGTGTGCATTTAACCACGGTAAATTATTGCTGCTTCAAGATGTTTATAATTCTTTCAACCCTACCGTGTGATTTTCATGGTTGTTCATATTTTTCCACTACTATCTAATCGAACCAGCTCATCTGCGATATCGAAGACTCTAAAGTGTCAATCATCAAAAATTTAAAAAAGAAACCGCTTTAAGAGCTGAAGATCAGATTAGGTATCGATACTCGTGGAAACTTATGAACTTGCCAATTGGTAATTTTATGGAAGAATGACGGCGAAACTGAAACGTAAAGGAACAGTAGTTCCCGTGCTAACCGGTTCCATGTAATCCGATTTTCATAGCTCTAGCAGAGGTTAGTAGAGAAACATAAATGATTAACACTAGATAAGTGGTCATGGTTGTGAAATGTCACTTAATTAAATATATAAGAAAGAGAAAAAAAAGAATCAAATGACATAGTTCAGGGGTCTAATCGAGATGATACAAGAAGTACAGACAAGAAAACTTAACAGATGGAGAGAATCACGATATCTAACTAGAAGAAATAGACAAGAGGGACAGTGGGGGGAGAGAAAGAGAGAGAACAACAAAAATAGAAAGATTAGTAATTGAGAAGCTTAATCGTACCTGACATAGCTCGCGAACGATCGAATCGGAGTTGGAGTCATTCAAGCTCTGGAGCAAGAACCGAATCTGCTTCGAAACCGTCGAAGAGAAATGAAGCATGGCGGCAGATAATAATTGATCACTAGGGTTTCTGGAGAGAAATGAGGACGAAAATACTGGATTTGCAGGTTTCTTCAGGAGGAGAGAAATTATGGAAGAGTTTTTACTAGGTCATCGAAGATCATCATAAACTGGGTAGACTGAGATCAATGGACTCGTGAAAGAAGACTGTTTGCGACGGAACCCTGCTATATATAGAATGTCAGATTGGGCTTTTTCTTTTTCCCTTTTTTTTTTTTTTTTTTTTTGTCATCTTTTTCTTTTCGTGTAACGGCCAATTTTTGGATTTTTTATCAGCACCAGTTCAGACATGGTACTGTTTCCTCGTGTGAGCCATTAGATTGCTGACACGTGTAATATTCCAATCTTAAGGTAATAATCTAACATCAAGTAACCCACCTTTAACAACAAGGCAAATTTAATATACGGTTGAGATTATAAATTATCAATCAAATCTACGGAGATATTATTGAGAGAGTCCAAATGGATAAAAGAGTCCTTGCATACTCCAATATCTTATTTCCTATTTGGGATTTGATTAAAGAAAGAAAAATATGAAAAATAATTATATTCGGAGAAGGAAGAAGGAAAAATCTCGTTTTAAATGTTTCTGTTTAATTTCAATCAAGCCCTTCATCGAACAATCATCCGGTGTCCAATCGAGCTGATTTTTGGAGGAGAGCTTTACGACTTCTTGATCCTCAAATCCAACGGTAGAATTGTGCATTTGATCTCTCTAAGCCAAACTCATTAGTACGCCAAAACCCTAATTGGTTAAGTCAGATAGGAATTCCGAGTTTCATTCAAATTCTGTCAAGATTCATATCTCATGTAAACTCTATAAAAAGAGAGCATACTCCATCAAGGGATGATGTGTTTTAGAGCTTAGTTGAAGCACTCTTTCTTTTCTCTTTAATTTATTTCGACTTTCTCTAGTTTTCTTTGCTTGCTTTTGTGAGATTCTAATTTATAGATTGAATGTTTAGGTTTAATTTTTCTATGTAATGTAATGCAATTTCAAGTTCAAGTTTCAAGTTTGAGGATTCGTTTTTCTCTGGGTCTAGCAATTGTAGATCTAGATCTGGTTGTTAGGATTGGTTAAGATTCAAATTATTTGTTCAATTCTTTTTTTAATATTTGAAGTTCAAAGATGCAAGTAATTAACTTTCTTCAGTAATCTTCCCTCCCCCTTCCATTCCCTCTTCTATCTACCCCTCTATATTCTTCATTTATGATTTACTTTAAGCATTTATTTATTGTTCTCCCTTCCTCTGGGTCCTTTGATCAGAGATGCCTACAGTCGTGCCTCTCTTTGGTTAAGGTTTTTTTTTTCCTTTTATATTGCTTTGTTATTTACTTTCTGCAATTTACTTTCAGCATTTATTTATTGTTCTTCCTTCCCTTGGGTCCTTGATCAAAGATGCCTACAGTCGTGCATCTTTTTGGTTAAGGTTTTCTTTTTCCTTTTATATTGCTTTGTTATTTATTTTTTGTAATTTACTTTCAACATTTATTGTTCTCCTTTCCCTTGGGTCGTTGATCAGAGATGCCTACAGTCGTGCCTCTCTTTGGTTAAGGTATCATTTTTCATTTTATTGCCTTGTTATTTCCTTTCTGCGTTTTTTTTTCTTTTGCCTTTATTTTTCATTTCAATCCGATCGCATTAGATGTATGGATTAGGATAGTTCGTTTAGTTTAATTAAGTAATTAACAAATTTGAATCATTGCACTCTCGCATTACCATTAACAGATTAAATTCTAAGTGGCATACCTCCTTGAGATCGACCCGTTAGCTACACGATATCTTGCGCTTGCGGTTATTTTAATTTCACAAACAAAATACATCCAGACCCAAGATTTTGTTGCGGTGCTATAAGAGCACTAAAGGTTTTGGATTTGTTTCTTGATTTTGTTAATTACGATTAGCAATGTTGCAAGATTAATGGTTGAACTAGATTATGGGTTTAGAGAGTAAGTTTTATCCACAGATTAAGAATGTTAGTTTAGGTTCAGGTTTTCATCATTCCATTACTTGTTTTTCTATTAAAAATCAATCTGTCGCACATACTCTGTAACCCTCTATAACCAGAGGCAACATTTCCATAACCCTGTATTCTTCATCCACTCTAAGATTCATTTTCTCTAAAAGTTCAATCAGGCCATTCGTGCCTCCGCCAAGGCACCTCCTTCAAAAATCTGCCTTTTCAGATCAAGCCATTGGTGACCTTAAATCCAAAGACAAGATAATGATCCAACGTAATTTGTTCCACTCAAAGTTCGAGTTTCTTGCCTCTGAAACTATTAGAAATTGTCAGAATCAATGTATCAGACGGAATCTGAATACACCTTAAGGATTGGGAATATGATGTGGATTACAGAAGATTAACTATACAAAGAGAGTGAAGGGAAGAGTTAGGAAATATACGACGGTGGTTTCATCAGTGCCAAAGTCGAAGACGAAGACACAGAGGATTGGGGTAAGTTGGGAGTTAGAGGAGGGAAAGCAAACCTTAGTTAAAGGTGGGTTACTTGATGTTAGATTATTACCTTAAGATTGGAATATTACACGTGTTAGAAATCTAACGGTTCAAAGGAGGAAACTGTACCATGTGAGAACTGGAGCTGATAAAAATCCCAATTTTTGGGGTAAGAACAGCCAAAATTCTTTTGAATTTTTTCTTCTTGGCAAACAAATTCTTTTGGGTTTAATGACTCCAATCCATTGGAAAATCTTAATCTACCGTAAATGTGTAATAAATAATATTAATTATAAATGTATATAATTTTTTTTTAAATAATACAAAAATGTATAACTACCTCAGTAAACAATTATGGTGATCAATATTAACAATCAATACTAATGATAATCATATCACCTCAACTCACAATATTATCAATCAATATTTTCATTTTATATACATTCTATTATGAATAACAATTTGTCATAAATCAACATATCATTTATATTTTAATGACAATCATAATCACCTCAACTCACAATATTAGTAATCAATGTTTCCATTATATATACATTCTATAATGCGCAACAATATGTCCTTCCATACTAAAGGCATCTTATTGTGTGAAATAATCAATTTGAATACTTGCATTCTATTGTAAACCTTACCCTAATTTTCTTTTTTATATTTATTCAATTTGTCATTTAGTTTTATAATAAAATGCTCTTTTTTCATAGTAAACTATATAATAATTCATAAATATTGTTTTAATTTGGCAATACCCAATAGTTTTGCATTTATAATTTATAAATAATAAACAAATTATCACTACTTTTTATAGATAAAAATAAAATGTACTATAGAAAATGTTACGTTATTGTGAATATCATATGGACAAAATAAAGAGTAAGAAAAATAAACTACTAGGTCACAAATGGTGTGTGAACCTTTGTTTGCAAATGATGCATGTAAGAAAGGTGAAGACAAATGTGATTGTAATAGTCATTTCATATCGTGGGTGTGGGGACGAAAACTTAACATTAACCTAAGCCTATATCTTATGGAATTCAACTTGTATTGGTTCTTATTGATACTGAGAATCATAACTAGAATAAACCATTGTTGGAGCAACTCTTTACCCAACAGAGGTAGAAAGCCAATTTGAAAATTAAACTCAATATACCATTATTTTAACCAATGAAAGGGACTATAAATTGACTGGAGTTACATAATCAACCAAGGTCGATGAGTTGGAAGAAATAAATTCAAAAGTTCAAGTGTCTTCTAGAGCTCAAGCCTTTAATTTGAAGAGTACTAACTCAAGGTTTGGCTACAAGTGAGAACTTATTAAAGAGACAAAATTCCAATAGAGCCAGCTTCTAAGCATTGTGGATACTAAACTTAATCAATCGACCACTTGCTACTTGAGTGTCTTTACACCAAGGTTGCGTGGTATGGCAACAACTTATCATTCATTGTCCCCAATTGGGGGTAATCTAAGCTCTCTCACTTGATAGACCATTGGAATCAATTAGAGTTCCCCTTAAAGAATGCATCAACCAAGGCCTTTAGTTTAGTAGCCTTTATATGAAAGAAACTCTAGTTGTCAAGATACGAGTTATTCTTCAAGGGGACATAGTGGATGCCATAGGAGGTGATTTGTTGAGCTGAAAGGGTGACATGCTGAGTTCTAGTTTGCATTGCTATTGAGATGAATGACTCAATAGGAAGGAACTGCTAGAACACTTGGTCACCACCACAGGAAAAGTAGTTGAGGACGAACTTAGTCTTTTAATGGGATGAGGACTCATGATATAGAAGAGGGGGGTAATTCATGGAGATATTATATGGGTTTGCTCAAAGAGGGTGGATTGTGGGCGAAAGGAGAAGCATGGGCCTTACGAACGAGCTTGTTGAAGCTTATTATCGTAGGATACTCCAACATTATTCTTGAATTGGATTGTAAAGAGTTGACAAACCTCCTCCTCAACATGCAACTTAATGTTCCTTTCTATGTATCAAAACTAATAAGGAATCTTAGAGTCTTTCTTGTTAGGCTTGATTCTTTTGTTGTTGAGCCCATCTATAAAGTTGCAAACCTAGTGGTAGATGCTCTAGCCTGAAAAGTCCATCTTTGACAAGTAAGACGGTCTAACCTAATTGCCAATTCCCTACATGACTCTTGGACCTTTGTTCTTAGGATGCTATCTGTCACTCTTGCTCTTCTCAATAAAATTGTCTTTTACCTAGGAAAAAAAATCCAATATATAGTTTTCTATTTAAAATAGTAAATCACCAAAGTTTTTCATAGGAGTATAACTCATTTATACATTGATACCATCATATGATTCAGAGAATAATGAGTGAGTTGATGGAATAATAGTCACATCATTGATGAATTATAACTTCTATATTCCTCTAATGAAGAAAATTTATGTTGTAAATATGATTTGACTTTTTAAAGGATCGATTCTCATTTCACTCATTATAGGACATTGATTTTGGACATTGTGGTAACTTTAATTGACTTGTGCATTGCAAATAGATTATTTAAAAAGAAATTAGTATTTCATCACATATAAGATTTAGTAGCACGCTATAGAAAATTCTTCCTCACAAGAAGGTTTAACGGACTTTTATGTAAGGATTGCAAAGCAAGCCCCTTATTCATTTAAAAAAAATGAAAACAAATAGTTGAATTATAGATATGAGGTGAACGATGCTTTTGGAAAGAGGTAGCATAATTTTAAAATATTTTTCTTAAATGTAAGATGTAAGCAATTAAGTTAATTGCAAGCATTTTAATGGAAGAAAATATTATAGCATAATTTCGGGAATAGCTAGATGATTTAACCCAAGGCTTTAGTCAGTCAAGGAGAGAGAATTATAATAGGAGGTGACCTTAATCGACATGGGGGCAGAGACAACACAAGCTTTAAGAAGTGCATGTAAGGTATGGATTTGGGGAGAAGAATGAATAGGGACTTTGATTTTGGACATTATGGTAATTTTTGACATGTGCATTGCAAATACATTATTTAAAAAAGAGATGAACATCTCATCACATACAAGAGCACGCCGTAGAAAGTTCTTCCTTACTAAAAGGTCTAACTGATTTTTATGTAAGGATTGCAAAGCTATACCTAGGGAGAGCTTATCTTGTAGCATAGGGTAGTCTTCTTACTTATGTCTTTAATAACCAAGAATAATAAGAAAGTGACTCAGGCTAGCCCTAAGTTAAGATGGGAATAACTATACGGAGATCAATTGAAATCTTTAAATAATATGAGAAAACTACATAAAAATGTTCAATTTTGAAGATCCTAATGAGATGTGGGTTGAATTAAGAATTTGCATCAAAATGATTGCTAAGAAGTTATAGGGAATTTAAAAGGTATAAGTCTTTCTCCCACGAAGAGACGTGGTGGTAAAATTGTTAGTCTAAGCAGCAATTAAGGCTAAGAATGAGCATTTTAAGAATTGAAAAATAATTAAAGATGACGAGGATAAATGGAGATAATATATAACAAAGAAAGTATGAATAAATTATGTGGAGAAGACAATGGCAAAGACATAAAATGACATATATGAAAAACTTTCACACTAAGGTTGGAGAAATGCAATCTATTTAGTAGATAAGATAGAGAAAGGATAATCGAGATTTAAATCATATTGTATGCATAAAGAGCAAAGATGATAAAATACTAACTTATAATGAGGACATGTTAGAGAGACTGAGAGATTATTTTATAATCATAATCTTCTAAATGACTTGTTCAAATTGATAAGACAGAGTTTGAAGTGTGAAGGAATATTTTTCATGGGCACCTACAACAATGTAACAGATGGATGTCAAAAAATTCTTACGAAATATGAAGGGAAGTAAAACTGTAAGACT
Source organism: Hakea prostrata (assembly GCF_041222555.1). Classification (NCBI taxonomy): domain Eukaryota; kingdom Viridiplantae; phylum Streptophyta; class Magnoliopsida; order Proteales; family Proteaceae; genus Hakea; species Hakea prostrata. Next base: position 66,642,740 of record NC_142600.1, on the reverse strand, counting down.
GGATAAGATCCCAATTGAAGAATAGAAGAGCTAGGGGCATAAGGTGTTTTCTAGATAATAAAGTTGTTTACAATATTTGGAATACAAAGAATATACCATATGACTACAGGATAAGTACTATAGTGTCAGTTTTAAAAATAAAGGCAAAATTTAGAATTGTAACAATTACAAAAGTATTAAATTTATAAGTAATACTATGAAATTATAGGAAATAAATCATTAAAGGTCACCTAAATAGAGAATCCTTGCATCAAATAACTAATTTGGATTTATGCTAGGGAAGATTAGCAAATGAAGCTATTTTATCTACTAAGGAGGTTTGTGTAAATGCTTAGGACCCATAAAAAAGATCTCCATATGATATTTATTGTTTAGAAAAATATGATAAAGCGAGCTCATCGCTAAATCTTAGGGAAGAGAAGGAGCTCAGATAATTATGCAGATATAATTAGAAAAGTGTATAAGGACACAATGACAAATGTTAGAACTATAACGAGCAACGTAATGAATTTTCAATGATAATCGGGCTACACCAAGGGTCAACCCTAAACCCCTATTTATTTGCATTCATGATGGATGATTTTATTAACCACATATAAGATGACGTATTTTGGTGTATTCACTCTTGATATTGTTTTAGTCAATGGGATATAGAAGGGATTAGTGCAAAGTTATAATTATGAAGATTACTTTTGGAATCAAAATATTTTAAGACAAGTAGTACAAAAACAGAGTACATGATGTGTAACTTCAGTTGGACTATGCGAAGCAATAAAGTAGTGAGACTTGAGGATCCAAAATACTGTAAAATAAATGTTTATAAGTACTTGGATTACCATTAATAGTGAAGGTGATGATGTTCCTCATATGATTAAGGTAGGATGGTTGAAGTGGAAAAGTGCTTCGAGAGTGTTATATCATAAATTGTTTATTGAACTCAAAGGAAAATTCTATAAAACATTTATCAAACCAATTATGATCGATAGATATAATATTAGCAACCAATGACCATATATGAAAAAAAAGTGTAGTATGCATAATGATGTTGAGGATGATGTTTTACAAGCTACAGAGATAGAGTAAGGAATTATTATGTTAGATTCTACTTAGGTATTGCACCAACTTATAATCAACTAACAGAGTGTTGCTTGAGGTGGTATGGGCATGTCCAAAGAAGGTTTTTGGAGGCACATATAAGAAATAATAATAAGATCTAGTTGGATGGAGCTAAAAAAAGTTAGTGGCATGCCTAAATTGACTATTAAAGAAGTAGTAAGAAAGGATGTGCATGTATTGGGACTAACAGTCCATAAGTGCTGATAGAGTTGTCTGGAAAACTAGAACTTATTTCTAGAATGTTACTTTGTCTTTGTCTTATATTATATACGCATAAATTTTATATTGTCACTTATCTTGACTCTTTTACTTAATCTTTAAAGATAATGTAGAGATATGATTATGGTTGTTGCATTAATTTGGATCAAAAGATTATAATTAATAATATTTGATGTGACAACGTGGAACACACATACTATAAAACCAAATAAATTATTTCTCCTTTTTTTTCTTTTCATTTTCCATTGAGTCTTCCCTTTTATTTAATGGGGATCACACATTCTTCTTGTGAGGTGTGACTTTTCATATAGGTCAATAGAAGTATGGATCATATATAAATATACATTATATTAAGAATGCATGATGCACTTATAGCATGAAGATGATTTTCCATGTTAGAAACAAATTGGTTACCTTAGTAGATCTAATAATATATAAGTTTCCCACTAAAGCAAAAAGAAAAAATCGTATGAAAATAAGAGAAAAAGAGATATGATAAATTTTATGACAATCTAAATATGGAGAATAGAAAAAAACTATTTTTAGAATAACAAAAGTGAGAGAAATGATGCTCATATATAAGTTAGGTTTGGTGCATTAGTTATTATATTAAATCACTTATTCATTTTAATTAATAATTAACATCTCTTAAATAAATTTGATCAATTGCAATGAAAGACATTGATTTTATGTTATTTTCAAACTATCCAATTTCTTTACATGAAATAATAAGATTTTAATGCTATCATAATGGAGGTTTAGCCATACCACACTCCAACAATGGTTCATCTATTTACCATCTAAATCCTCCGTAAAATACAAGAAGGGAGTAAATGTACTAGACATTGATAGCATTTGTAATTGCTACTTGAAGTAATATATTTTTTTTTGTATAAAAAAAATGTTATCATAGTGGAGTGGTTCGATTGATAATGACCACGAAGTTGTGAGTTCAATTCTCACTAATGACTTAAGTAATTTTTCCATCTCCTATCATACAATTATTATGTACATTTTTCCCCTTAAAAACTATTATTTATCAATTTATTGAACGTGAAAATGATGTATACAATTATAGTTTTACATTTAATAAGTATTAAATGAATTAATATTAATGACATTTTAACTTATAATTTTTTTCGCTAAAAGGATCATTATATTAAGCGAAGAAGAAATATTAAAAATACATCAATTAATACCTTATAAGGAACTAATTTCCTTTACCCGCCCCCAATACACCCTTCCTCACTGGTTCCTACTCAGATTAAAAAATCACTAACTCATAAAATGAAATCTAGGACGTCTAGAGGCATCCACATCAAGTTCATTAAGGATTGAATCTGACCAAAGAATGTTAGTATCAGAAATTCCTGTCCTAGTTGCCAAATTTGCTAAAAAATTTGCCACTGTATTAGTTTCATGATAGCAATGTGAAATCTTCCAATCTATAGTCAGTAAATATTCTTATAACTCTCTCCACATATGAAAGATATATCAAAGTATTTTCTTCTATTGTATTAAAGTCACCATAGCTTTTGAATCACTTTCTATCCAAAGCTTTGTAATTTGTAAATGCCTTGCCCAACGTAATCCGTGAATGAAAAGTTTCCAATTCAGCCTTAAAAGTTGATTTTAACATCTAATAAAATACTGAAATTGAAAACCACCGTCACAAATTGTTAAATAATTATTACTTATTAAATGTTGTAAAGAAAAAATTATAATTAATTGCTATAAGAATTAAGCATATAGGTTCAGTAACAATTTTTTTTTGGTAGAAAGCACCACCATTTTGAGATTATTTGAGATTGCTCCAGTATACAATTTGTTACTAACTTCAAGATTATTGAGCAAAGGACATGAACCGAGTAAATGAGGTATTGAACATAATAGTTTATTATTGAAGAGAGATACCTTTTTAAGATTATGAAGGGAGCATGAGGAAGAAGGATTTACTCTACCAATGTTGTTATTATAGAAGCTTAGCTTTCTAAGTGTTTGGAATTTACCTATCTCCTGAGAGATTCATCCACCAAATCCTTTCTATGGGAGTTCAATCGATACAACTTGTCATTTGAAACACTTGATTGCTATCCACCCTCTTGAACAAGCTCCATAGCCACTGTCATTCCAACTCTGCAATATTCCATTAGTATCGACAATATCATATTTGAAGGTTTGAAGTGCTTGGTAGTCAACTTGAGTGACATGAAGCCCATCCAACACTCCTCGTGAAATAGATTGGAAGATTAATGCGAATGGTAGAATAACCAAGAGTAGCTGCTATATTGGAAGCAATTGTTTAGAAACTCAAAACTAAAATGGGTATTTGCAAGATGATTAATTTTTGTTTTTTGTTTTTTGTCTTCTTATATGTTTCCTTCTTACTAGTAATTCTACAATGAACAACCATTGTTTGTTTCTTGAAACACAAAAGCACTGCTTGATTTTGATTATTTGCAGTGTTCAAGCGGATCCACATCCTCTGTAATTCCTTTCCCTACAATTCCCTACAATTCCCTCATAGGATTGTGCCATGTGGCATTTAAGTAATCCAACGGTTACCCAACAAACTAGAGTTTAAATAAAATTCAAATTTATGGGTGGGTTTAAGTAAAATTCAAATTTAGTTTAAATTGGGTAACCTTTGGACTACTTAAATGCCACAAGGCACAATCCTATGAGGGAATTGTAGGGAATTGTAGGGAAAGGAATTACAGAGGATGTGAATCGGTGTTTGTTTTCAAGCTGCATACATTTGTCAAGCATCTCAAGGAAAATGAATGTGTAGTTCTACCGATACATAGATTATCAGGAGAACGTTTGTGCTTTTGACTGATTATTAATTTAGAGTTTTTATTTTTTATTTTTATTTAACTTAATTTCATTTTCTTTGATCACTTCTTTCTATCGTTTATTTATATTTGGGATAATTACTGTTGCCCCCTTATACTTTGATTTTATTATTACTTTATCCCCTGTACTTTTTAAAATTACTATTACAACCTTTAACTTTGTCAACAATTACAAATGCCCCCTACCGTTAAGCTCCGTCAGTTTACCGATGATGTGGCATCTATATATATTTTCAAATCCCAAAAATAACCTTGCAATTATCTTTTTACTTATTTGCTCTTTTTTCAAGTTATAATACTACCCTTAATAGGAAAAAATTAACTTTAATTTCATTTTTCTTTTTTAAAAAGAAACCACCAAATAAAGGAAAGATGTGATTTTTTTTTTCTCTAAAAATAAATCACCTAATAAAGGAAAGATGTAATTAAATAGAAACTAAAATATTAAGAAATATTAAATTTAATTCAAAGCTGAAAATTAAACATCATCTAATATATGCTGACCATTATGTATGTTACCAAATTTTCTATCAATTAGATTTTATATGCTAATTTGTTTGTAAAACTTTCATCATGATAATTATGAAAAATTTAAGTGGAATGTGAAAGTTTCAACAATCATAAGTATGTGGTCCCACCAAATTCAAAATTAATTCTAAAATATAAGATTCTAATGATATAATTGACATGCAATATAGTTTCTATAAATGAGGGTAATGCCATATTTTTTACTTCTTAATTTTAAGGGCAAAATAGACATTTCATATTTGATGTTAACAGCCACTTAACACTTTTAGAAGTGAAGGGGGCAATAGTAATTTCACAAAGAAGGGGGTTTGATTAGTAATAAAACCAAAGTATAAGAGGGCAATAGTAATTATCCCTTTATATTTTGTTTTGAAGTTGAGTTTTTGTTAGAACGTTATGTAATTGTTATTAAGCTGTAGTCATTTATTTTTTACAGATGAAACCAATCTGCAATTCACCACCTTTTAATGATGCCAACAAGAGAAGAAAAAATCAAACTTGGACCCCATGCATGGACAACTTTATTTGAGTTCTTGAATATTCAAGTCGTAGATGGCAAAAAAATCCCATAATGGCTTCAAAGAGACAACATATGTACAATCAGCCAAGTTATTAATGTTGCCCATGGATTGAATCTCAATAGAGAATATGTAAAGAATAGAGTTAAAAGCGTGAAAAAAATCTTCAGAACAATCCTTGCCATTATCAATACTAGTGGATTTGGTTGGAGTTCTGAGCTCAAGCAATTCACATACCATGAAGAAAGTGTTTGGAACTCCTATGTTTTGGTAAGTTACTTCCTTATATAGTTTATATTGGACATAATCATTGACTTATATTGTGTATTGAATTCACATATGTTTCTTATTTTGTAAGAGCATGCTAAAGCGAAACCTTTTCTCAACAAAAAAATTGAATTCTTTGAGATTTGGGAAATCTTTTTGGCAAGGAGTGTTTGGCCAGGAAGAAGTCATATTGAATGTTTAATACTTCATGTGGAAAACAAAATATCAACAATTAATAAAAACATTAGGATATTGCCTCCTGTGGGTATTTTTATGTACACTGCCATTTAGCGATTGCATTGGATATTGCCTCATTTACAAAGCTTTAAGTGGCCCCCAGCTCCCCGTCAAAAAAAAGAGAAAAGAAAAAAGAAAGAAAGAGAGAGTAAGCTTACAAAGCTCATAAGTTCATCATTTCCATAGAACATGAGATTTATGTTTGGCTAAGCTTCTGATTATGAATTCTGTGGAGTCGTCTAACTCTGGTATATGGGTGTTGGGAAAAAGACCGATAGACGGTTCACTCTTTTCCCTCTTGTATAAAAGATCGACAGAGAAAAACAATACAAAAATGTATTCGTGAATAGTGCCGGTGTGGGGCCCACGTGAATAGTACTTGTGTGGGACCCACATGAAATATAACGAAGGAAATAATCACAAAATAAGCACCGACACAACAATATACGTGGTTCGGCTTTGCCTACATCCACGGGCGTAATGGGACCTTCACTATGAGAAAGTTGAAATACAACACTTGTACATTGCTTGGATTTACAACCAAACCCAACCCTGTATCCAAAACCGGATACCCCTGTACACCATTTCTCAACTCACACTCTCAACTCTAGAGGAGTGTCCCCCACACTTGCCTTACCTTCACTTGGCTTGCCTCTCACTTGGCTTACCTCTCACTTGCTTGCTTGCCTCTCTTTTTGCTTCTCTGCAATCAAGCAAACCTCCCCACCCCTATTTATAGTTGGAGGAGAAGAAGAAATGGATGTTGCCTTATCTCCCTTACCATTTTGTCAAAGGACTTACCGTCCATATTAATGGGTTTGTCTCCATGTGATTTAGAGATTAGGAGAGAGAGAGAGTGTTGGGTTGGGTTTGGTTGTGAATCCAAGCACTGTACAAGTGTTGTATTTCAACTTTCTCATGGTGAAGGTCCCATTACGCCCGTGGATGTAGGCAAAAGCCGAACCACGTATATTGTTGTGTCGGTGCTTATTTTGTGATTATTTCCTTCGTTATATTCATGTGGGTCCCACACAAGTACTATTCACGTGGACCCCACACCGGCACTATTCACGAATACATTTTTGTATTATTTTTCTTTGTCGATCTTTTACACAGGAGGGAAAAGAGTGAACCGTCTATCGGTCTTTTCCCAACAAGTGGTATCAGAGCCTGGTTCGCGTGACTGTTCGTAAAAGATGTCGATGGAGGGAAGCGCCGTAGGACGGATGATTAGCTTGAACGGGAGCAATTGGATGATATGGAAATCCAAGATGGAAGATTTGCTATATTGCAAAGACTTGTATGCTCCCATAGAAGGGGCATCGTCAAAACCAGAGCAGATGTCTGAAGCGGAATGGAAAGTCCTAGATCGAAAAGCCGTTGGCTTCATACACCAATGGTTAGATGATTCTGTTTATCATCACGTTTCCACTGAAAGTTCGGCGCATTCACTATGGCAAAAGCTAGAAGGTTTGTATGAGAGAAAATATGCTTGCAACAAGGCATTCCTTATCAGGAGACTTGTAAATCTCAAATACAAGGAAGGGAGTTCTGTGGCAACACACTTAAATGAGGTACAAAGTATTGTTAACCACTCAGTTCTATGAAAATGACACTTGACAATGAGTTGCAGGCTTTGTTATTGTTAAGTTCGTTGCCAGAAAGCTGGGAGACCTTAGTTGTATCCCTCAGTAACTCAGCTCCTGAAGGAAAGCTCACAATGGATATAGTAGTTGGAAGTCTACTAAATGAAGAGACAAGGAGAAAATCCTCAATCTCATCTCACAGTGAAACCTTTGTCACTAAGAAGCGGGGGAGAAGTAAAACTAGACCGCCTCATTTTCATGAGAAATCACATGGAAGATCCAAGTCAAGAAGCATGATCACATGCTACTACTGTAAAAAGGTAGGGCATATGAAAAAAGATTGCAGAAGGCTTAAGGCACGAATGGAGAACCAAAGTGAGGACAAAGAAGACAAAGAAACCACTGCCATTAGTTCAGATGGAGATATTATCATCGTCTCTACTAGTGATGAGTTTTGCCTCACTTCTACATGCCATGACTTAGATTGGGTCATTGATTCAGGTGCATCCTTCCATGTTAGCCCTTACAAAGAATTCTTTACTATTCTTGAATCAGGTGATTTTGGTGCAGTAAAGATGGGCAACAGTGGCATTTCAAAAATCGTGGGAAAATGTAATGTGTGCATCAAGACAAATGTCGGATGCCAATTGGTTCTCAAAGAAGTAAGGTATGTGCCAGATCTCCGTTTAAATCTAATCTCTGCAGGAAAGCTAGATGAAGAGGGATACCATAACCATTTTGGCAATGATCAATGGAAACTTACCAAATGATCTCTAGTGATGGCAAGAGGTAGCAAATGTTGCACTTTGTATAAAACACAAGTGCAAATATGCAAAACAGAGGTAATTGAAGCAGAGGAAGAGTCCACTACAGAATTGTGGCATCAAAGACTTGGCCACTTGAGTGAGAAATGTATGCAAATTCTCACAAGAGAGAATCTTCTGCCAAACATTAAAGGTACACACCTAAAACAATGTGTTCATTGTTTAAAGGGAAAACAACATCGTGTTACCTTTAATAGAACTTTTTCCCAAATAAAAAGAAAATTTTTGGAATTAGTGCATTCGGATGTATGTGGTCCTATGAAAGTAAAAACTCTTGGGGGAGCTTTGTATTTTGTAACTTTCATTGATGATGCATCTAGAAAAGTGTGGGCATATGCATAAAAAACTAAGGATCAAGTTTTTGATGTATTTAAAACTTTTCATGCTTCTGTTGAAAGAGAAACAGGTAAAACTCTTAAATGTGTTCGTAGTGACAATGGAGGTGAGTACAGTGGAGCATTTGAAGAGTTCTGTAAGGAGCATGGCATTCGCCGTGAACAAACGATTCCAAAGACCTCACAACATAATGGTGTAGCTGAAAGGATGAGCCGTCTATCGGTCTTTTTCCCAACAATGGGCAGCATGTTTAGTTCGGATTCTGCTATGGAATTTTTAAAACATAGGGTTGAAATTAGGGTGATTTTTCATGGCCCACATAGAGCAAGTCTTTAGGATTTTGGCAAAGCTTCTTCCTTCAGATTATCTAATTCAAAATCTGAAGATCTTCATTATTTCATGTACTTACAGTCTAATCAGTATCCTATTTATCAGAATCAGAAGGATGATTTTGTCTGTGATTTTCCTCAGATTTCTTTTCAAATTCTCATAGGTTTTCGTGGACTCTAGGAGTGTAGGGTTACTCAATATCATATTTATCAGAATTAGAAGGAATGAAGGATAGCCAATTTACACTTAAATTACATTTCAGATGTTTATTAATTGCAAGATGTGGTTCACTTGTTCACGGTCTACTTTGTTTTGTTCTCGACAATTACCAAAACCAGTAACGGATTTGATGCCCTTTTCATTTCTTGTCTACGATCTTCATTTACTTCTTTATGTAGAGCAAAGGTTTTTCTTGTACCAGAGAACACTATGCCTTTTCTTGATTGACGAGGTAAGCATAAACGGTGCGACTAGCCACTTGCAAACTCCAGAGCATGATTCCTTCTTATCATTCTTCATTCTTGTCCTTGTAACACTTTTTAGTTCATCGTCTGGAAAGTTGACTAGTTACTCTAGAATACTTTAATTTTCTCAACTTCATTCATACTTTGAGCACGTTTTATTGCTCACCTATATTTTATTTTTTCTGAAAATTTGAGAAAAGTAACCGTCATGCTTAGTGAGCTAGAAAAAAGAAGAAAACAGAGAATATTAGGCATACAACTAGTTGATGAGATAGCTACTTTAAATCTCGTAGGCTGTTATATTGCTAGTCAAATACTCAAATCTAGACTTTTCATTTCTTAGAATCGCATCTGATGGCCTATCAGAGGGAGCTGCCCACAATTTTGGCTTTTATCATTTGTAAAAGCTGTAGGACAAAAATGAGACTTCAAATCTCCATTCCTAGAGTCAAAATTTGTGGAACCCTAAAAACACCCAAGGTCTGGGTAATGCCTAAATCCTACACCAATTATATCTAATTGAAATCTATGATGGTTCTTCAATTGAAAGGTGAAAAAGAAAAGAACCAAATGTAATCAAGAGAAACAAGAAAACAAGCTCCAAGCAGAGTAATGCATCCCAGTTAAAAGATGTCTGTGGATGAATTGAGTAATAATCAAATCAGAAATAAAAATTCAAAGTTTCAGAAATATTCATGTCATAAGAGAATAATAAAGTCATTGAACTAAAAGATAATCTGCATGAATAAAACAGCTGCACTACATTGCAAGCTGCTTAGTAAAACCATAGCATTCTGTGGTGCGCTGTGATATTCTGTGGCTTGGGCCTATCTCTAGGCAACCCAACTCAAAAAGGGTTAAGCTTCTGTATTGCGTAAGAAGGCCCAGTTTTCCATCACCTTCAAGGTGTGTTAGAAGCATAACCTTCTTGAGGCTACCTAACACTTGGGTAGCTCTCTTTAATTTTTTTTGGGGTATTGTCCAAAACCCACAAATAATGTGTCTTCTTTTCATGGACAAAACTTGATTATTTGCAAATTTAAACATTGAAAATTCAACAGAACCAGGAAAAAGAAGGTACATGAGGTTGTTTATATTGTGTGAATTGAAAAAATAATTATATATTTACCATGTCCCTGAATCCATATGAATTTATTAAGCCAAAGCATTAGATGGATGCTATACAATGATGTGTGGGTTCTTTCATACTTATTCTTGAGAGATATCATCCTGGATCAGTATAAAATGACAAGACCATCTACCTTCTGTTGCAAAGTGCAAACTAAGGTAACTTAATTATGAAGTTGGCACTCACTTGGTTGCAAGTAGAATGCTGTAAGAAGTGGAAAAAACCCAATGGCAGATTCTTGATCTTTTTGTTGACTTTTGACCACTGCCAAGATCTTTAGATTTGGCTTAACTGCATGCCCAAAATAATGGTTTAAGTGAATTTTGGTATGGCTTCTGAGTGGTTGTCCCTATTGAGTTTGAACTTATAGCCTCTAAACCCCTGGTTGGGACATAGAGGTTGTAATCAGGTTGCAGGGGGTGGTTTTGGTTGTATTTGAAGGGTCTGGGGGATGTTTCAAGAAGTTCCAAATTACAGCAAGAAGAAGGGGGGGGGGTAATTTGAGACAGGTTACGGGGCAACTTTGATTGAACTTAGTGCTGATTGCCTAAGAGATACTCATCAGGTTTCATCAAATTTGGGTTGTAAAATCTGAAGTTATGAAGAAACTTGAATTTGGAGGGAAAAGAGGGTGTCAAAATAAAGAAAGGCAGATCTATGGATGCATTGGTTTTTTGAATTTTTGGTGCTGGAATGTGGATAGGAGGTGGAGGAAATGGAGAGGCTTAAGTGGCTGTAGTTTTGGGGGAATTGTGATGGCTGGTTTATGAGATTTGATGATTCTTGATTGTGGATGAAAGAAGGGATTGAACCTGGGATGGGGGTGTTAAACAGAAAATAAAGGGGAATAGGAGAAGGGGAATTGTGTAGGCTGCCAGATGCCTGGATGGGGGCCTTGTAAAAACTTGGATCGAGATGGAGTTGTAGAAGGCTGTGCTTTCAGCCAAAGCAAGAATCCAGCTTTGACCTCACCTTGAACCTGAATGTTCTTCAATCTTGGACCTTCCAAATTGAACAAACACAGTTGCAGCAGTAAATACTCATAACTAGGGATATATATGGTTTTAATTATAGTTCTGTGGTCTACAACAAAGTGGTGGAGGGTCAATCAGGAGAAGAGGGAAGCCTAGAAGAAATTGGAGTCCTAGGAGAGACAGAAGAGTGCATATAAACCAAATTAAATTTATCCATCAATAAATGATGAATACAACAATCCAAAAAAAGGTAGGCATCAACATCAGAAAAATAGTATTGCTTTAATTTTAACCCAAATCGATTAGGGTGTGCATTCCCCTAATCGATAGCATATATTTCATGTTGCCCAGAGTAGTTTTGAGTTAGCCATCACGCAGGTTGGCTACTTCACTTAAAAGGCTCAGGTTCAAGAAGATGGATAAGTGTTAGAGGTACCATATATGAAAACCAATGTCAGGGTAGGTATATAGTAGTGACCATGTAGGGTTCCATACATTTGGAAGGGTTGAGTAATTAGGATCTACTCCTCTAGGAACAATTATCAAGATAATCTCAACCTCATTTGTAACAGAAATGCAATTGGGAAACTTGGGGGTGGAGATCATGGCAACTTGACACTTAATCAAGTGCAATGCTGTAGAAAGCTCTAAAAACAACAAATGTTGTTCTAGTTTTTAAAATATGCATCTACAATAGGGAACAACAAATAATGTTGAAGAAATCAATGAGCATCATCCATACAGTGCTTATAGATAGTAAAGAGCAGATGAAATAGGAAGATGTTAAAATGGGAAAGACAGCAATGTAGCAAAAATAGAAAAATCAATGACAGGTTCATTATTCATCTAGAATATTTCAAACAGTCTTAGGGCATGCATTGGTCACACACCATCTCAACACCCTCAACTTTTTGTCTTAATTCTCTTACTTGAGATCAATATTGCACATCAAGTGGAATACAAGAAGCATATTCTCAATATATTTTTGTCCATGTAAATCCAAACGTGAATACATCTAGGCTGTGAGAATTCATACCAAACACAACTTCAATATTTTTCCATGGTTCAAATAAGAACAAGAAGCTTTGTTCAATTTAAGAAAACAACAAGCTTTTAGTTCATACAAATGGATTAACAGCCTCAATACTTTTCTATGGTTCCAAAAGAGAACAACAAGCTTTAGTTTAGATAAACAAAGCAGCAAAAAAAAAAAAAAAAGATTTGGAATGCGACAACCAGGCTTTAATTGCTCTTATACACAAGAAGCACCCTGGAAACTTTATCCTATCAAATATCGGATATCAAGAGCTTGGCAGGAAAATTTGAGTGGACTTCTTTCAATCATATGCTCTGGCCAAAGAAGGAGCTTTAACTCAGGAAACTGTTTTGTATGTATATAGCCCCTGGAGTATCTTCTGCATTTTATGTTTTTTGATGTTTTATCTTTAGGGTGTAATCGTGGTTTTTCTTTTCTAATAAATGTCACCTTTTACCAAAAAAAAAAAAAAAACAAAGCAGCAAAGCTTTAGTTCAGTGTCAGACCAAATGACACCAAATGACGGATGAAAAAATCAATGACCCAAACAGCACAACCAAGAGGAAGAGAACTGATTCTGAACTGTTGTGAGAATTGGGAAACCGATCCAAAATTTTAGTAATGAAACAACTCTCTAAAAAGGGCTATCAAATGGCCATCTGTATATCAGTTTCAATCAATGAAGACAACTTCCAAGGCCCCATCTGGGTCTTGAATTCTTGAAATTCCTGATCTTTGAATTAAACCCTTAAGTGAGCCTTAAAATATCAACAATAATACATGGATCAAAATCCTTATACTAAGAACAATATTTTGTCTTCATATTCAATTGGGTGGCCATAATTAAAGTTAGTTCTACACCAGTAAAAAAGTCTGAAGTGCTATCAATTGTACTGAGCGGCCCAACCGAAAGGAATGGTGGTAGAGAGCTTTTGTCAAACATTATGAGCTCAACAGTAGAGAGTTTTTCAGAAGTGAAACTTCATTTTCCCAGACCCATAAACGAAGAGATCTTTGTATCTCAGATCCCAAAGAGCAATATTTGCATTGTAGCCTCTCCTTAATTTTCCTGAAAATCAATATCATTCCTTCCAATGCTTTGTCATTCAACTTTCTTCCAGATTCAATTCAATAACACAATCAATTATTATACTCGATTGATAGTAATAACAGACTATGAGCAACAAAGAAATCCCACGTTTCCGCCCAGAAGGCTCTAGATCAGAATCTCTTTGCATGTACTATTTTTCACCATTCAGTCCCTCAACATAGTAAACAATATAACAGGAAAAAGAAGGGAGGGAATGTTGAAATACCTGAAAAAATCGTGGAAAAGAATGGAAAGCATAACAATGGAGAGCTTATAACATATGTAGTTGAGAAACCAATAAAGTTGGAGAGGTAAACATCCGTGAAGCACAGGATTATTATGTTGCAATGATGGTGTTGCCCAGTAATCAAGATTTGAAGCTGACATGAATTCTGAAGATGAAAAAGATAAGAAAAGAGAAGAAGAACCAGATTGGAAAAGTACTAAAATTCTAAAATTGAGTAAAGCTAGATACTATGGAATCAAAATTGAGTACTTCCCAAATTTTAAAATTCATAGTCAATTAAAATCATAGTTTTTATTCAATAAATGTACTAACCTCTTAGTTTTCTCCAGTTGCTCAAAATTGTTTAGGATTCATTACCCATAGAACTTTAATTGAAGAATTGCAGCATTAGTCATCCATAGAGCTTTATGATATCTAAATTACAATATCCATGCTATTTGTAAATTAAACTTCATGTGGATAAAATGAATATTTATTTCACACATATTCAATGATGATTAATTAGCTCAACACTTACTTTCCCTCGTTTCCAAGAGTGAAATGGGTAGACGGTTCAAGAGACATTTGAAGCGTATGCCAACCTTTAACCAAATGAATTTTACATGATTTTAACATCAAAGTGTCAGGTAGATTTGCAAATTGAGATCAATATCCTTCAAGTTGAGCCTTAACTTGCGAACCTTAAATTCTTATTGTTCTTTCTTAGACTACTTCAGCTAGGGGTGTCCATGATCTGGTCTAGACCAATTTCGATTTGGACTTTTTGACTTTGAATTAAAAGCACCAAACCCAAACACTGAAACACAGACTATCCCATATCTTGTAAGTTGAGCCTTAATTGCCCAACCTTGATTTCTTCTTCATTGTCCTAGATGCCTTTGCATTTTTTTCCCTTCCCTCTTCCTGGTCGGATCAATTAGTGCCAATTCGATCCTTAAGTACTGATGATTAGGATTAGATTTTTTTAACACCAATTTAGGCTTGGGGCAGGCGGGGGCCTGGGCCCAAGTACGGGAATTTGAAGTTGGACTGGATTTTGAAAACATAGCCCAACCCATATTTGTTGCAGCCCTTTGGTCACTAGGGTGATGTCCACGGGTCAATGTCCAGAGTCTCTTATTAATGATTCCACCATTAACAAGTCTGCTTGGTGGGTTCAACTCTGTGATGTATTTCATGGTAGATATGTGGGCTATCATGCATAGTATCATTAGCAATTAAGTGTCAGACTCTTTGTTCCCAAGACTATATGTCGGAAAATGTAGGGCTACCACAAGGCCGGGCTGGCTCGGGCTTTTGCAATCCCAAACCCAGCCCTAAATGTTCTAATTTGAACCATTCCTGCCATGACCCTAGTTCACGGCCAAAGATTATTGTCCCTAGCCCTAAGCCTTTACAAGGCCAAGCCAAACCCATTCCCGCCCTAATTGGCCCTAATTGGGCCGGGTTGGGACTTGGGATGGGTTGGCCATGATTGTCCTTGATTAGCTTTGATTGGCCTTGATTGACCATATCCCTAACCTTGACCTTGATTGACCTTGTCGCTGGCCCTGACCTTGATTGGCCCTGTCCCTAGCCCTGACCTGACCCTGACCCTGATTGGCCTTGTCCCTAGCCTTAATTGATTCTATCCTTGGACCTAAAATATCAAATGTAAATATAAATATATAAACAAGTAAACTAAAAATAAAATTAATATAAATATAAATGATTCAAGCTCCCACAAAATGATAAAATAATCAATAAGTTGATAGTGTTGCTTTAAACATAAATAAATTCACACTTCATAATTTTATATTAAACTTTGAAAGTCTCTCATTGTTTTGGTGATGGAAATTGAAAATCTCTTCCATTACTTTGGTGATGGAAATTGAAAACCTCTCCCATTGATATCTTTATTCAACAAAAAAATTCATATTCAAAACCTTGTTAATAAGTAATCAATGATAATTTAGTATTGGTATTTTTTTTGTAGTTAAAGAAAATAATATTTTAATTACAAACACAATTATTTGTCCTTAATAAGTTTGTTTTGTTTTGTTTTGTTTTTTTGTTTTTTTTTTGTTTTTTCTCTCTCTTCTAAAATATCACATTGGAGGCAATAGAAAAATGTCAATACTCATGATGAGAAGTTGGGGTGTAGATTTATTAAATATTAATTCTCTATGTACTTGTTTTTATTATTTATAATATATTATCTTGCTTTAGTCCAAAAAAAAAATCAATGTTTTTTGGGAACTAAAAATGACTTAGTTTGAAAAATAAAAATTACCTTAAAAATAATATAAAAAGTAAACTCATAGTCTAATATGATCAAAATGACTAAAGGTCAAAGTCAAGACTTATAGTTATATCAATGTTAATATGAAGATTAGGGTGAAAATCTAGTATATGATCATGGTCAAATTAACATTAAGACTAGAGCCAAAATTAGGATAAGGATCATGGCCAAAATTAGATGGATGCTTACTACATTGGTAATGAAGATATAATTTATTTTTATTAATTTTTTACAAAACATGATCATGTTTTTAAAATTTGACACATGTCAAGTATTCACCAATGTGGATTAGAATTAATTTTTCTCCACATGGGTGGAGGGTCCAGACTCAAATCAAGACCAAAATCATGGGCTTAGATTAAGGCCAAGATTAGGGCCAATATCAATGCCATAATCAGGGCTAGAATTAGGGTCAGAATCATGGCCAAAATCA
The DNA here is from genome assembly GCF_041222555.1 of Hakea prostrata. Classification (NCBI taxonomy): domain Eukaryota; kingdom Viridiplantae; phylum Streptophyta; class Magnoliopsida; order Proteales; family Proteaceae; genus Hakea; species Hakea prostrata. Next base: position 66,626,270 of record NC_142600.1, on the reverse strand, counting down.
AGGCTAGGGCTAAGATCATGGCCAAAATTAGGAACAAGAAGGCCGGGATGGGTTGGGCAGACTAGAGAGTAATCCTAGGCTCGCCCTTGGCCCTAGTTGAGGGCTAGAATATTTTGGCTCTAACCCTTCCTTAGGGCCAAAATCTTTGGCCTTAACCCTCCCTTAGGGTCAAAATCTTTGCAGCCCTAGGAAAATGGACTATTTGTACCAAAAGTTTTGGCTTGGACGTATACACTTAGGTAAAAACTTAACACTTCGTTCTTGAGATAAGTGTTGTCTACTCAAAGAAAAAGGTGGATATATCTTCAAGAGGATGGAACACATCAATTTAGCCTTCCTGTTAAAACAAGGGTAACGGTTGCTAAATGAAACTGACTTAGTTGGGTGAAACGCATTAACGAATCTGGATCTGTGATGTGGAACAGCTTAAGAAAAAGTATTTCCTTTTCTTGCAGAGATGGTGGTCAAGAAGGTAGGAAATGGCAGGAATGTCTCTTTCTGGTTTGACAGTTGGGTAACTTCCAACAGAGATGACAGGGTTGGGGACTTCCAGTTTCAGTTCCAACCCCATGAGGCGGCTAGTGTTGCTGAGGTTAGATCTCTACTTGGGGAGGTGATCCAAGCAACATTGCCAACCAACACTGTAACAACCATCGAGGATATTGTTCTATCTCCCCGGAACAGGATGTTTGCTGCTCAACTATCTCACCAACAAGATGTTTCTCTACTAAGTTGGCTTATAAAAAAACTAGGGACATAATTTTAGGAATGCCGCACCCACGTACAAAGGAAACGAACAAGATGCAACTAGGGAGTGTTCCAGAAAGACCAACAGTGGGTATGTGAAAGGTTTCTTTGAGGAAGATAATTCACTAAAAGCAGTGCTGCAAGGCTTGTTAAAGGGGTTGAACTCTACAAGACAAAAGATGATCAACATATTAACAATATTGAGCACCCCTATATGAAAGCATGACCGATGGCTGTAATGCAGAATTGCTAGAATTAGCAACACAAAAGCCGAATATTAAAATTGAAGCTTTCAAGAGTGAAGAAGCCTACATTGGAATAACCATTAGATGAATTGGTTTTTCGGTGTTCTAATTATTTTATCTGGCAAGCTAGAGCTAGAGATCATATTCAATTTGCTGAGAAAATTATTACACCTGTTGAGGTTCTGAATACCATATGTTTTTGGATCTCTACATCTAATATCCACCCACCAAATACTGGTAGTTCAGTTCATTTAACAGCATCTCATTCGCAGGTTTCTAAAATAGAACAGCTCTCTATACCAAGCTCTCTAGATTGGTCCTTTATAACTAAATTGTGTGCTCATTCTTTGGATTCTATTGATCCAGGGATTCAAAAATTGTGGAGACTAGAACCTCTCTTTTATCCTTTACTAATTTCTATTTTGTTTATATCATCGCTTAAGATTAGATCTAGGTGGTTCTTAATTGTAAATATCACATAAAGTTGACTGATAGGATGTGATTGATAAGCTTGCTAGCTACTCACTGAGAAAAAGTCCAAGAAATTTGACTTCATTCATATTTTATAACAAAGTTCATTAGACTAAGAGTAGGTACAAGTTTGAAAGACACCTATAATGATGTGTACTATTATGTCTAATATGTTCACCAATTCAATGTTTTGTTTTTTCAAATTTTTTTGAATTTTGTGGGGATTATTGTAATTTTAGTAGTTTTATTTAAAAATTCAAATTTTCATTTTATTAAATGTTTGGGTCTTTTCTTAATAGACACCTAATATAACTAATAAGTGTATTTTGAAAGACAAGTTTTAAAAGCTAATAAACAATCTTTAAGGAAAGAGATATATTTCTTGGAGATAACCTTTAATGATGTCTTTTACTCTATCTATATAAAGATGGGAGGAGTTATTTGTTTTTTCAAAAGCTTGGTTTTGAGAAGCACTTTTTTTTTAAACTGTGTCATCAAAAAACAGATTGGTGAATGTAGCTTTTGGATCCCTTGATTTATTGCATTACAGAGTGCAATGTCGGTGAATAAGGGGTTGATTGATCTTTGGGGGTGAAAATGCACAATAACTTGTATGCACTATTTTTAGGGCGTTTAAATACCTTAAGAAAAGGGCCGGCCATGGGCACGTTTTAGCTCTGCAAATTTTGTGTATTCCTAGACGGATGCACATAATTGTGTCTTTTAACAAGGAGATCGTTCATGTCATTTGAAACAAGATAAATTCTTATATTTAGTATTTACTAGTAATGACGCATGTGCATATGCATGTCTCGTGTGTCCTTGAATATAATTTTTTATTTTTTGTATAATTTAAAATTTTTATGTTTTTTTTCTTTGGGTTGAATTCAAGTCTAAAACCTAAACATTTTCATCACAATGACGCAAATAACTTTTCTACCATAAATTACACAAATACTTTCTTCGATCTTACTAGTGAGACCTTTCAACCCTTGATTCATCAACGACCAAAATTACTTTTACTTCCAAATAAAAAAAATCTAGGCCAATGAGAGAGAGAGAGAGAGAGAGAGAGGACATGCAATGCATTGCAAATACATCATTACACGTCTCTAACAATTGAAAGGCTCTAAAATTCTCCTCAAAATACCCACTCCTATATCCTCCAACACGTTAACCAAAGAATTCTCACAAAATTTCATTACAAAAGAAAGAACATTTGGATGACTTTTAGTGATACCATCACTGAGATCTCCTTCTTCATCAATTTTAGGGATTCCTCATCATTACGTATGATGTGCTTCAAAGTGAACTGCTTGGAAGCATGAAGAACATCTCAAGCAAGGTAAACACAAGAAAATCCTCCTTCAACACTAGTATTCCAGACTTGAACCTTTACATTAGCAATATCAATTGTGCTTCTTGTGTGTGAATGGCTTGAATTGCCACATGATAGAAATATAGACAAGCGTACATTTTGGTTGAGTCAATTAAGTACCCCAACATTGAACACAACCAATATAAAAGCTCTATAATGCATGATGTAGAGATTAAATCTCTATTGATTAATGTGTCGAAGCTCTCCAATGTACAATATCCATAATGGACATAATATTGTGGTTCTTTCATAATTTACAACTAGCTTTTTATACGATAAACTTTGTAGTACCACCATGTATAGATCTGTGCATCCAATTATGTATTATGTACAGATTGAATCTCAAAGACAACCGGAATATGCTTCCATCCACTATCATGGATCTTGTGACAAGTTTCTTTCATTTATGCAAATTGATAGTTTATGCTATTTTGGCAAAAGTGGAAACTAAGCAACTAAAAACCAATCCTATATTTAAAGAATCAAGACGCAACTCCCAACATACATTAGGATCAGGTTTCTTCAAAGCTCCACATCTAGAGTGCATGAATTATTCACCCACTCAAATATATATGCACATTACAAACCTTTTAGTTTAGAAATGAGCACAACAAAAAGGCATCTAAATCATCTACCTCCGAAGAAAGCCATGTAAATCTTTGTTTAAGAGCAAAATATCAGGAAAATTAACAATATAAAATCTTAACAGATGTGAAAAAGAAATCTTTATTCCAATTTATCTACCCGATCAAGCTAGGGGAAAACCCACATAGATATTACAAATTTCCACAATCTATAAGATTAATGAACTGGTAAGCACACCTTTTAAATAGAAAAAAAATGGAAGAATTTTCAATGAACTACAAGGACTGAGACCTAGATAAAATTTTGGTGACAATTATTTACAACAAAAAGAGAAAATTAAAATCTAGACAGGTGAGAATTTCGATTTTGATTGATCCACATGTGTGAGAAAAGCCAATGCCAAGCTAAAGAACACCACTGGAGTGCAAATTTTGGGTGCAAAAACAAGATCTCAAAGGCTTTACATTCAAGGTACCACACATTTCAATCTATTTTGATTAAACCGATATTCTTCAATCGAAATTACAAAAAAAAAAAAAACTGAATGGAACATGAAATCCAAATTACCTATAAAGATAGAATTCAAAATTAAAACCGAACGGAACAATTTCTATACAGTGTTTCCCCTTGTTTGAGACGCCCACTAAATTTTTCTGCATTCACACGGATTTATTCAAGTACATAACATTGCCGAGCTTAACTGATCAAAAGTTTAAAACCATAAAAATAAGATTGACCGACACCCAAAGTTCATCAGGCAATCTCTGAAGATTAGCAACTGTTTTCACATGAAACTCCCTCCGCATTGAAGTCCATGATGGTAAAGTTATGTTCAACAAAGTCAACTTTTTAGACATTACAACGAAAGAGCTGTAATAAATTACGAAGAAGCACAACTTGATCTTTCTCCTCTTCCTATAATGTATGGTAGAAACTTTACTTCCGTTGTCATTCTCACTAGCATTCAGGTAACACTCGGGTAGAACCCCTCTAAAATTTGATTGTGCTGCAAGAGTACAATGAAGTTGAGAAAAATTATCACAATACAGTAAAGGATGAGGAGGAAATTTATGTTAGGAAAAAGGATTTCAAACATCTTTTCTCACAAATTCCAGGTATTCCGCAGCCAAAAGCATGGTAGTATTTTGTAGAAACCAAATAACTAGATTGCTTGGCAAATCCACTCACGAATCATGATGAGCTTTTATGATTTTTGTTCCAACCTTTTTCAATTCCCATTTAAAACCCCAAATATAGTCTTTATGTAACCCGAAATTTGCAACAAAAGATCAGGGCATAACATAAAGGAAAAGGACAAACAATTAGTTAAGAATTTACCATCCCAAGGCCATGACCGGAGTTTGAACATAACTGTCATGTTGAAGAAGTGGGTATCCCTTTGGGAGGTTCCATATGAACAAATCAGTGCTCATAATCGCAGCCCTATTCTTACCAAAAAAAAAAAAGAAAAAAAAAATTAAAAATCGCAGCCCTATGGTTTCCTTTTAGAATAGGATTATAAATACTCCCACCACCCCCGCCAAAAAAATTAAAAAGGAAAAACCCCCCAAACCCCATTTCCCCCCTTTTATAATTCCCACAAATTGGTTGGTTTGATTATTAAACAAGGGGGGGGGTAAAAAAAAAAAAAAAAAAAAAAAAAAAAAATTGTTTATGATATAGAATAAAGAGACCCTAAAGAAAACATGATGAAGATAAACCAGGCGCAGATGAAGAGATTTGAGTGTTGTGCTTGTTGTAGATAAACCAGCACAACAGATGAAGAGATTGCAACATACATTCCAAAATTAGGAGTGTAAATGGATCGGATTCGGATTGGATAGTGGTAATACCATATCCACATCCTAATTATATTTGGATGGATTCGAATAATATTCTATCGGTTTTTGGATGGATTCAGTCGGATTTGGATGATAATCGGGTTTATTTTCTTAAGTAGATTCTTTTAAATGGGTGTGAATACAACAAGAAGTTTTCAACTACTTGTTGACAGCTTTACCATTTTATTTGTGAGGCTAGATTTGAAATTTAAGAATTTAGCAATTTTGATAGTTAAGTTAGTAGAAAGTCTAGAAAAATAGTCACATATCTCAAATAAAAAGTTATAAAAGCAAGAAATATAAATCCAAATGAGTAACTTAATCGGATAATTTAATTGGACGGATAATAATCAGTAAGAAAAGAGTATATCATATCCGCATCCTATTAGTAATTGGATTGATTCAGATACCACTAAACAAATGTGGATGCGATTCAGGAGCGGATTTTGATTATCCATTTATACCCCTACCCAAAACCTCTATCCTAGTTGATGTTTCTTCTTTCCCTTTTTCTTCTCTCTAATTAAAGAATCATTGAATTCATGGATGATGCCTTCAATATTTAATTAAGTTAGTTTTATTGTTGATAATGAATTTTAAGAAAGTGTCCAATTAATTTCAGAAATTAATTTTATTAAGTATATTTAATTAACTTTGGAAATTAATTTTTTTTAATTTTGACATGGGCATCATTTTTTTTATAAGAAAGGAAAGAATTTGGAGAAGATAGATCACTCAGAAGGTGAATGGATCTATCATTGGTAATCTAATATTTCAATCTTGTGATTCTCAAGGGGTGCCAAGTGAAAGTTTGAGATTTGTTTTCATTTTTCTATAAATAACAATTTTAATTAAATGAATATTGATGGTTTTGATGGATTTTATTTATTATTATTATTTTTTTAATAGGCCAACTAAGGGGCTTCAAATCGTTTGGGTTTCTAAAGCAAAACCTTTGAACATCCATAAGTAAATATCAATTAATAAAAATTATTATATTAATTATATTTATGAGGGTTAAATTACAGTCTTAGACATAATTAATTATATCATTTTAGTAAAAATTTAAGGGGGTATTTTAGAAGAAAAAAAATGTAGCCATTTTCCATGAATTGGTGCTTTTATAATAGTAGTATAAAGTATGATAGTATGATATGATTGTTTTGTTTTACTTGTCTTATATGATTACCCATGAAATTATTATATTTCCCATCATGCCCTTCTACATTTTCGCATGCACAACAAAAAAATAATGTTTCCAGAAATGCATCATCAACATCAGTTCAACATGTACAGGATAACTTCAAACAGATGTCCTTTAGCATTAGAAATCCACAAGAACTATGATTTTGAATGGGTAGTACCTGATATCTTTAGGGGTGTATGTAGAATTTTTTTTATAAGGAAGCTAATGGCTATCAAATCAAAATTAAATACTTCTCAAATTCTAAAATTCATGTTAATTAATATTATGATTTTTATTCAATAAATGTACTAGCCTCTTGGTTTCCTCCAATCGCTCAAAATTGTTTAAGATTCACCATCCATAAATCTTTGATCGAATAATTGTAATGTTGGTCATCCATGGAGCTTGATGAATTCTTAATTATAATACGGTCGCTATTTATAAATTAAACTTCATGTTGATAAAATGAATACTTATTTCACATGCAGATTCAATGACAATTAATTAACTAAACCTCAAACCCAAATGGATAGATTTAGAGATGCAATTGAACATTATAATCTCTTTGAAGTCAAATGCACTAGACATAAATTCTCTTGGTCCAATAAAAGACAAAGGGCTGGTTTAGTAAAGGAATGTCTATATAGGGCTTTTATACATGTGGATTTCTTTGACTTATTTGAAAGTGTTCAGGCCCTCAGGGACACCACTTTGCAATGGTTGGTTCTGATCATACAATACCCCTTTAGAGGTATCCTTATACCCTGCCAAACATAGACCAATGAGATTTCATTATGAAACCAAATGAGAGAGCCATCAAGACCTTCCCAACCAAGTTTATCAAGGCTGCATGCTCCTAGAATAGGTTCACCCTCCTTTCAAATTCTCCAAAAAATAAAAAAACTGCACCAAGTTCCTTCATCTCTGGAGTAAAGCCACATTTACGAATGCCTCAAAGGAAATTAACTGAATTACCCAGCTTCTTGAGTCTTGCCAAACCAAACCACCTTAAAAATTCCTCAATTCAAGAGGAAATGAAGCTAAAGAAAGAATTAGAATTTGCCCTTTTGGTTGAAGAGAAATTATGGTGCCAACATTCTAGGATTCTTTGGCTAACTGAAGAGGAGAGGAATACCCAATTTTTTCATGCTTCTACAACTTAGAGAAGGCAGAAAAACACCTTCACAGGCTCAAGAATTCTTTAGGACATTGGATCCGGGATGATGACTTGATTAAGTCTGAAATCTACACCCATTTCTCTTCTCTATTTACATCTTCTTCTCCCACCACGTATCAAAACTTTCTTCTTAGTATTTCTCCATGCATTTTAGCTTCAGACAACACAACACTTTGTACACCTTTTTCCCCTAAGGAAATAAAGAACACCCTTTTTTAGATGAAAGGCAAGACTGTCATTTCACTCATCCCAAAGAAAAGTAACCCCCAGGATGTTGGACATTTTAGACCCATTAGTCTTTGTACTACTCTTTATAAAGTCATAGCAAAATATCTAGCTAATTGTCTTAAATCCATTTTGGAGTCTACTATTGGCCAAATTCAGAGTGCCTTTGTTCCAAGTTGAGCAATTTATGATAATATCTGTTTGGCACATGAGTATCTTCATTTCCTTAAAAAGTCTCAATCCAAATCAACATATAATATGACTCTAAAATTTGACCTATCTAAAGCCTATGACAAGTTAGAGTGGTAATTCATTGATGATATGTTACTATATCTAGGGTTTGTTGATTAGGTTCATAGGGTAATGCAATGAATTACCATTGTCTCTTTTCAAATAAAAGTAAATGGCTCTCTTTCATGTGTCCTCATCCCACAAAGGGGAATTAGGCAAGGTTGCCCTCTCAATTCTTATATCTTTATACCATGCCAAGAGACCCTCACCTAGAGACTCATTTCCAATAGGGGAAATCCAAGATTATCAAGCATTAAACTATCTTTTTGTGGCCTTGATATTAATCATTTGTTTTTTGCTGATGACTCTATATTATTTTCTCGTGTCTCACTTTAAAATGTAGATAAAGATAGAATCACTATTGTTTTTCAGGAATACTAACAAGTATCAGGACTCCACATTAATCTTGACAAATTAGCTATCATTTTTAGCAAAAAAATACCTCCCCAATCTTAGGATTGACACTAGGGTGGCTAATTATGGCTGAAAGAGGCACAATCCCATGGAACTTATCTTGGTTAACCTTCTTCCATTGGCAAGTCTGAAGTACAAACCTTCTCTTTAATTTTGGATAGTCTAACCTCTAAATTGTTGGGGTGGAAAGAAATTTTTTATCCCTTGGGGGAAGGAAATCCTAATTAAGGCAATTGCCTTTGCATTACCAGTCTATACCATGTATTGTTTCTTAATCCTTGATGAAATTTGTCATAGCATGATTAGAAAAATCAGAAACTTTTGGTGGAAGAATGATCAGGGTAGAGGGATATGTTGGGATACCCTTTGTAGAAGCAAAAGAGAAGGCGATTTAGGCTCTAGAGATGTTGATTGTTTCAATAAAGCCTCATTCACAAAACAATACTAGAGACTATTAACCAATCCTGATACTCTATGGGCCCAAGTAATGTTAAACAAGTTTGAACTTCTTCTTCCTTAGATTGGATGTTTGAACTTCCTAACTCCCTTAGCTAGATACCACTTTCTTTCATTATTTGTCCCTTATCTCTTCAACCTCTATGTCTCTTACCCATTTTATATAATGAAATTTATTTGTCGACCAAAAAAAAAAAAAAAAGGCTTCGTGCATACTTTCTCTCAATTCCAAGAGTGAAATGGATAGAGGGTTCAAGAGACACTCAGAATGTGTGTCAGCCTTTACCCAAATGAATTTTACGTAATTTGAAAGTTAAAGGCTTAGGTAAAAATGCAAGTTGGGGTCAATATCTTGCAAGTTGAGCCATAACTACCTAACCTTGACTTTTTATTGTTCTTTCTAGACTTGTTTAACTAGGGGTGTCAACAGTTTAATCTAGACCAATTTCGATTTGGACTTTTTGATTTCGAATTGAAAGCACCAAGCCCAAACACAGACTAATCCATATCCTGCAAGTTGAGCCTTAATTGCCCAACCTTGGATTTCTTCTTCATTGCCCTAGACGCCCTTCCAGTTTGTCCCTTCTCTCTTTATGGTGAGATCAATTAGTGCCAAGCCGATCCATAAGTACTGATGGATTAGAATTAGATTTTCTAACCCCAATTTAGGCTTGGTCTAGACTTGGGCCCAAGGACCGAATTCAGAGTTGGAGTGGATTTTAAAAACACAATCCAACCCATCTTTGTTCTAGCCCTTCGGCACTAAGGCGACGCCAACATGTTGAGGTCGGCTTTTTTTTTTTTTTAAGCATTTTACATGGAGTGTGGATCATCTCCCCTAATGGGGAGCATTGTGCTCCCCCGACGGCGTTGTAACCACAAATTATGTGGGGCCCACAAGTAAAAAATAATAAAAGATTAAAAAAAGTCCCATCACCCTAACCCTGTGGGCCCCCTATAATACGTGGTCAACAACCGTTAGGGGAGACGATCTAGACTCTTTTACATGTGGGTCCTCTTAGTAGAGTATAAACTAATATTAAGTCTCCTTAATGCAATAAATAACATATGGGTCCCAAAGCCTGCCAACAATTAATTTTTTTAAAATTTCAAATTTAGAGAGACCAAAATATCCCTCAGGTTGTCTGAATGACCAAAATAGCCCCCTTCAGATATCCTATTTTCATTCTTATGCCAATAATAGAATGTATATGAGTTATTTTGGTCAAAACAACAACCTAAGGGCTATTCTAGTTTCTCTAGATTTGAAATTTAATTTAATTTAATTTTTTTGATGATGAAAAACCATTCAAAGGAAATTAGGAATTTCAGTTACATAATTCATACATACTATAGTTTGTATCTGCCATAGTAGTTAGCCAACTAAAAAGTTTTTGGATTTGGACAGTTGGGGATTTAAACATGGAAACATTGTTTTTAAATATAATCCTTTAAGTCAATCAATAAGGGTATAAGATTTAAAGTTCAATTTGGATTATTCATTTGTGGGAATAGTTGAGGTAAGGCTTCATCATTGCACCATAATTGTGCTTGAGCAATGAAGTTGAATCCCTATTGTATTTCATAGACTATAGCCTGTGACTTTGTCCCTTTGTTGGGAGTGCCTTTATTAAGGTACTATAGTTTTCCACTCCAAATAACCCCAACACTCCAAGCTACTCTTTCTAGCCCTGAGTTATGTACCCTTGCACATAGTAGAATAGGTGAGTGTATGACTTTGATATTATCCCATATGCATACATTCACATTTCCAAGCTACATATCCTTTGTTTCTTGAAAGTTGTAGTGTATAGTAGATGAAAGTTTTAGTTCCACCACCCATTTAGAGATGGATTGTAGCATCGTCCTCGGATTTGGTGGTTCCTCAGAGAAAGTGGTTGAATTCCTTTCTTTCCACACAAAGTAGCAGGTAATGATGAATATTGACATTATCCATCTCCTTGATGGGTTGTCTATTCTCTAGTCTCTAATCATAGTCACACAAAGATTAAGGATAAAATCTGAATTTGCTGTGAAGTTTTCCATTTGAAGGCCCAGGTGTCTAGTAGCCCATATCCACTTGGTCCAATCACATGAAATAAAGAGGTGCCAATATGTTTCATTACCGATACCACATAGTTTGCAATGTGACGAAAGTGACATCCAATTGGATAATGTTGTAGCTAGAGGTAACCTTACATTGAGAAGCCTCAGAAGAAAGTTTTGAATTTAGGGTGGATTGGGAGTTTCCAGAGGAATTTCCACCCGTTCTTGTTACCCAGTGGGGTTGAGGTTGGTTTCATCATTGAAAGAGTCTTTCCTGCATATTTTGTTGATAAAATCCCATTAGGAGAAACTTAAGATATTCATGTATCCTTAGTAGTGGATAATGATGTTTGAAGTGAGAGAGAGGGGTGCTCCCTATTTCTGAATTGGACAGATTTGATTACTAATTTCATTGTTTAATTAGACAGATTTGATTACTTAGTTCACTGTTGAGTTGGTAGGCCAAAGGCCATCACGTGGGTCCCCCACTAGATGATTTATAGCATTTGGTACCCAAAGATCAAACTAAAAGAAAGTATCTTTACAATTTTCCACTTTTTTCAACACCATTTGT